>NC_133657.1:8011838-8207250 GCF_009905375.1 Apium graveolens | reverse complement strand
ACAATTCAGTAGACATGTCATTAAAAGCATCATTGCACTCTTCTTTAGTAAGTTGTGTTACATCAGTAGTGATTACCTGAGTTGTTACCTGATTGCTTGATGAACTAACTTCATTTTCCTCAGAATCAGCCATGAGAGCTAAGTTGACATACTCCACATCTTCATTCTCTTCCTCTCCATCAGCTGCCCAATCTTTTTCTTGAGTAATGAAAGCCCTTTCCTTTTGCTTGAGCAGATCAAAATATTTCTTCTTGTAATCTACTTGGTCAAATTTCTTCTTTTCAGAAGTTGGCTTTCTGCACTCACTTGCAAAGTGTCCACTTATACCACAATTGAAACACTTGAACTTTGATTTGTCCACCATGTTCTTATGAGGTTTAGTGGCTCTAGTGTTTTTCTTAAACTTCATCTTTGCAAATCTCCTGGACAGAAAAGCAAGATGCTCATCAACACTATCAGAGTCATCTTGACTGGAGTTGTCTTCATTCTCAGCAACTTGCTCTTTTCCTTTGCTTGATTCCTGATATCTTGTACCATCTTTGGAGTTTGATGTAGATCTCACAGTTTCTTGTCTGCATTCCCTCTCATTTTCAGCTACCAATGCAACTGAACTTCCTTTCTTTCTCCCCTTCTCCAATACCTCATCCTGTTCCAACTCTAGTTCATAAGTCTTCAAGATTCCATATAATCTTTCAAGAGTGAAGTCCTTATAATCCTGAGAGTTTCTTAAGGAGACAGTCATGGGTTTCCATTCCTTTGGCAAGGATCTTAAGAATTTAAGATTTGAATCCTTCACCTGGTACACTCTACCATACAGCTTCAATCCATTCAACAGCTTTTGGAATATGTTAAATGTGTCATTTAAAGATTCATTTTCTTCAAAATGAAAATACTCATACTGTTGAATGAGAAGCTGCATCTTGTTCTCTTTTACTTGTTCTGTACCTTCACACAGCAGCTGAACTGTGTCCCAAACCTCTTTGGCAGTTGAGCAATTTATCACATTATCAAACATATCCTTGTCAAGACCATTAAACAAAATGTTCATAGCCTTCTTATCCTTGTGGACTTCTTCTGTGTCTTCCATTGTCCATTCTGCTCTAGGTTTTGGAATGGATTGACCAACAGCAATTGTGGCCGTAGCAACTGTGGCTACTTTGTGGGGAATGTGAGGACCATTCTCAATACAGTTTACATAACCTTCATCTTGGGAGAGTAGATGAAGGTGCATTTTCACCTTCCAGTGGTGATAACTGTCTCTGTCAAGAACTGGGATTTTTACTCCAATATCCTTCTTACTCATCTTTGTTAGATTCCAAGATCTTTAAACTCTTTGTTTGTCAAGAGCTTGCTCTGATACCAATTGTTATTTCTAGAGAACTAACAATGAGATTTACAGAAGGGAGGTTGAATGTAAATCTCAAAACTTTTTCAAGTTTTGAGCAGTTTATAAAGACTGTGTGTTCAAGATGAACAAGTGTGTGAATTGCTTTAAGCTGATACAGACAGATATATATTCAAACACAAATGTAAAGAACACAATAAACCTTTAAAAAATTTTCTGGTGGATTTGTTGTTCCACCATAGATGGTATTTCAGAAATTCTGTGATCTAAGAATTTGATCACAGCTGCATCCTAGTACAAACTAGATAATTTTTCTCTCAAGATTTTTCTAAACAGCTCTGGAAAAATTCTTATCTAATTACTAGCTACTACTTGGTTTATATCTTACCAAGTTTACAAGTGAAGACAAGGATATAATAAAATAATAAAGTAAGATCTCCACTTGTTTCTTCTCCAGTTCACTCCAGTACTTTGTTGACTTAATGTCTCTTTATACTAGAGTAGAACGGCTGCTTTTTCTGATGTTCCTGAAATTAGGCTGCCACATTTCAGTTATCTCTATTCACCCACGTGCCTCTGTTTGTAGGTACAACTACCACTTATCAACGGTTAATCAACAGAACATCCGTTGAAGCTTTCATCCGTTGATGCACTCATCCGTTGAAGGATGTTATCCGTTGAAGCTTTAGAGACATCCGTTGAAGCTTAGCTTCTCATCCGTTGAAGGTCTTTAAGTCATCCGTTGATACCACTTCATTTATACAAAATTACAAGGCATGAAATATTTACAATTGGCCTTCCTATCTGCATATCTTCTAGTAGTCAACATGACTCATAGTTTCTCTCAACTTCTAAGAATTACATCTTAAATACAGAGACTGAAATATGCTACAACACTAGACTTATTTCTAAGTAAAGCTACACCATCAACGGATAGCCAAAGTGGTCTTATCCGTTGAGGCTACAGACACTGAATTTCTACTTAAGTGTTTTGTTAAACATATCATCAAACTAATGCACATATATTCCTAACAGTAACTAACTAACTATTTGATTCTACTTATGGGTCGGGTCATGACAATACCCCTTACTAAAAAAACAAGCTTGACCTCAAGCTTTGAACTATGGAAACTATTGTTGAATGAATGTGGCATCTTCCCATGAAGCTTTAATTGCTTCCATTCCTTTCCAGTGAATTAACCATTGCACCACATTCCTTGAGTTCCTTACAATCTGTCTTCTCTGCAGCACCGCAACTGGCTCTAATGATATGACATCTTCTTGGTTATACTCTGGCAAGTCTCCTGGAGAAATAGGTATATTTCCCATATGTTTCTTAAGGAGAGAACCATAAAACACCGGATGCACCTTCGAATGATCTGGAAACTTCAACTTATAAGCCACATTCCCAATTCTTTGCAAAATCTGAAAAGGCCCAAAGAACCTAGCAGACAATTTCAAAGAGCTCCTGATAGCCGCTGACTGTTGTTTGTATGGCTGCAACTTTAGATACACCCAATCTCCTTCACTCAATACGCGATTTGTTCTTTTCAAATCATCAAAGTATTTTATTCACTGTTGAGCCTTAACCAGATTTTCCTTTAAAGCTTGTAATACTTGTACTCTTTGCTGAATCATATCTTGAGCTGTTGTAATGATCATATCATGAAGGGAACCAAAATTTAAAGGTACAGGTTTAACGCCATAGAGTGTTTCATATGGAGTTAGTCCTAAACTAGTATGAAAAGAAGTGTTATACCAGTATTCCACCATAGAAAGCCACTTCCTCCAGCTATGTGGTCTTTCACTAGAGAAACATCTCAAATACGATTCCATACATTGATTAGTTCTTTCAGTCTGGCCATCTGATTGTGGATGGTAAGCCGAACTGAAATGCAATTCCACTCCAAGTTTCTCAAAAATAGTCGTCCAAAATATGCTTGTAAAAACTTTATCTCTGTCACTCACAAATTGATGAAGGCAAGCCATGTAGTTTAAAAATGTTATCCAAGAATATGTTAGCAATATCAAAAGCATTAAAAGGATGTTTAAGAGCGATAAAGTGACCATACTTAGATATGAAAGAGATATGTCCTAAGTCCAATCATGTATGAGGATTTAGGAATAACTTTTATGTAATCTGTTTTGATTTTATTGATATTAATAAAAGACTTGTTTTGTTTTTATTGCGGGCTCTATCTATTTAAATGTTTAAATAAGATATACCATATTTTAGAGTAAAGCTTTTTATGGATTGTGATGAGATCATAATAATGAGACCTAAAAGATGATAACTCTAAACTTAAATAGTTCATGGTCGTAGGATTACTAACTGGTAATTAATAATCCGCAAAGATCGGTACATACTATGCTTGCTTCATTATGAAGGATGTCTGACATTTGTGTGGTGATACTATAGCTAGTATGTAGGTGTTTATTATAGAATAAGTTCACTGAACACGACTCACACAGCTGAACAACTGATGGAGTTCACTCACGTGTCAGCAGTTGTTCACATAGTGATAGTTGTACAAGTATCCTTAGACTTGAGGTCATCATAGTCATCTTGTGTACACTAAACTATGCTTTGGTTTAGTTCTTAGTCTCAAGGGACAATTATAAGGGCTCTACTGGGTATAGGAATTTGTACACGAAGATAGTGTATGATCAATAAAGGATCTACCCCTTCCATTGTAGGAAGATAATGTTCAATGATGATCCACTTATATTAGTTCAAGAATCTCTGGCCCAGAGTGAATGAAATTAGAAAGGAGTTTCTAATTTACATTAAATAGAACTAAGCATAATGAATGGGAAAGCAAGTAATTAAATAAGATAGGCTTGACACACAAGTTCTATGCCTTATATTTAATCGTGATATTGCAGGATAGAAGGAATTAATTGTACGGTAACTACTCACTGAATAGGTTCTTGGTATTCTAAGCAGTGAATTCGTATTATCCGGATAGTCGCGATATGCTGAGAAGTATCCCTCACGATGTAGAATAAATATGATTAATTAATTAATCATATTTAATGAATTAGAGAATTTATATAAATAATGATAAAATAGTTTTATTATTATTTATTTCTACTACCGGCTTAATATTGAACCTACAGGGTCACACCGTTAAAGAGAATGATTTAATGGTGGAGGAATTAATTAATAATGGCTGATAATTATTTATTTTTGAAATAAATAATTAATTGGCAAATTTAATAATTGATTAAATGAGATTTAATTGATTATAAATTAATTAAGAACAGGTTCTTAATATTATTAATTAAGAATTTAATTTTTGGAAATTAAATCAAGAGAGAGAATTATTTCTAAAGTGTTTAGAAAAAGGATTAATAATTAAAAGGTGTTTTAATTATTAATGAGAATAATAAAGGGTTAATAATAATTATATTTTATGGGAAAATTTTCAGCTGAAAATTTTGCCTATAAATATACTATTATAGACCCTATTTTTGCCTCAACCAAAAAAAGATTTACAAAACCCTAATTCTCTCTATCTCCTCCTCCTTCATTACATCGTTTTCTTGGTGGATACTGGTGGAGTGCTTCACACTTGAGGAGCAGCTGCTAAGGATCTCCGTTCATCATTTTTGGATCGCCATTAAAGACCTCCATCTTTCCATTAACGTAAAGCTTCTTAAGGTAAACATACTGAACTACGAATTGAATATTATTTTTCGCGTGGATCCCGCGGAGGGTTTCGTTTTTTTTTTAATTTAAATTTACGTTTTCGTTGCGTTTATGTGCTAAAAACCCTTTAATGGCATCAGAGCTACTTGCGAAAAGTTTTTAATTCGTTTATGTGTTTAACTGTTTTCGATATATGAGCATGTACGTGATTCGCTATGATTTGATGTTGATATAATATGCTTATATGTGTATGGTTTTGAATATATGATATTCATGTGAGTTGTATAATCATAAGATGATTATGTAATCTGTATATATACTGATATATACATGATTTATGTTTGTTCTAATTATGAGAATCATATTAGATACGGATTCTGAATTGGCTGCTGCAGATTTGCTGAAATCTGGGTCTGGTGTCCGATTTACGCAAACGAATACCCTATTCCATAGGTAAACGAGCGTCTGAACAAAACTGATAGCTAAAACTATCAACGACTCATCTGTAAGGCGTTTGACGTCGTTTACTGCCCGTAAACAGTGATTCTTGTTTTTCTGATTTGATTCTGATTTTTATGATTTTTCTCATATTTTCTTTTTATGATTAGATCATGGATAATATGATATGTTAAGATCAAATTATGTGTTTTAACATGCTTTTATGTGTTGTATGAGCATGGTGGATGGTTATGGCCTTTCGACCTTAGTGTAATGGTTTTGG
Source organism: Apium graveolens (assembly GCF_009905375.1). Classification (NCBI taxonomy): domain Eukaryota; kingdom Viridiplantae; phylum Streptophyta; class Magnoliopsida; order Apiales; family Apiaceae; genus Apium; species Apium graveolens. The sequence goes on along the minus strand of NC_133657.1, from coordinate 8,201,532 downwards.
TTTTGGTTTTAAATACGACTTGCATGTCGTCAATCTTTGTAATCATAAATCTCGAATGTAACTCGAGTTATTCTTGTAAGTTCATTAGATTAGTTTTACTTTCAATCATGTAATGTAATTGATGACTCAAGAAGGTTATCCAATGGAGGTGATACAAAGAAGAAGACGAGGCATACAAGAAGTCTAAACAAAGAAACCTAATGTAATAAGTAGTTGTATTTATTTCCATCACCATATTAGATTGACCTTGATCTTTATCATGAGCTTGATAAAGATCACATAGGATGGGGCCATAACCAAACACATTTACTTTATTGCACTTTACATTTACTTGTTTATTTAATTTTATATATGAGATATATGCCTATGTTTACCATGCGATGATAGATTTAGGTGAACTTAAATCAATATAAGGCGTGCTCTAGAAAATCTAGAATATGAATCATTTCTTGCCTTAACAATAAATATTATGAATACGATCATGAGATTCTTGTGTTTATGAAACACGTAATTAAATATGAATTTTCAATATTAAGAGAAAGGATGATTCTGTCAACAACAGATTTTTATCTGTAAGAAAGGGTTATTAAGTGACGCCTCTTGACAATGCTCCACCCGATCTGGGAAACATCTGATTATCGATTATTGATTTGAAATATTTATTTTAAAAGGAAGAATCTCTTTATAATATGATTATGATTGTAACGTAATATAATCCCTCTAAAATTAAATAATATCAAGTAGTAATTGGCTAATGACACAACGGGCTTGTGTCGGTCATAGCCTTCCAACATGGTAGAAAGTGGTTCTTATTTTTAAATCATTGTCGTTTCGTGCTACAGCCGAGGGCTTTGATTCGAAATAAGAAATACTTGTCTATTACATAGAGATGTGTACATTGAATTAGAATCTAAAGGTCGGTACGTGCTACAGCCGTGGGCCGTTGGAGACTGATTCAATTGTACGAAATGTTGGGTTAGACTTGACTTAGAATATTGAGTTTGTCGTGCCACAGCCGTGACTCAATTATTCAAGAGGCTAAACTTATATTAGGGAATAACATAAGATTTAATTGACAAGAGTTGTCTGCCTATTGAACATCACATGACGTTTCGTGCCACAGCCGAGGTTGTGTGATGGAATGTGGGAGACACTTATGAATAAAGACCCGATTCATATAGTATTTTGAAATGAAATTGAATATTTGCTAGGTGTTGTTATGTGTTTATCATTTATAGATTTACTATATTCGTCATGTCTTCTGCACTATCACTCCGGAGCATACTAGATGCTCACAAGTTGACTGGTCCTAATTTAGTTGTTTGTTTTCACTGTAACAAGTTGGGGCACTGGAAGAGGAACTGCAAGGTTTACCTTGCAGAATTGAAGAAGAAGAAGTGTAGTAAGACTACCGCTTCTGATTCAGGCATGTTCATGATCGAAGTTAATATGTCACTAGGTCAAATTTCTACTTGGGTATTAGATACCGCCTGTGGTTCTCATATTTGCAATTCATTGCAAGGACTAAAGGGAAGTAGGACTCTTGAAAAAGATGAGGTGATTCTACGTATGGACAATGGAGAAAGGGTTGCAGCCATATATGTAGGATCATTTAGTTTACATATGCCTACGGGCAAGACTATTATTTTGAATAATTGTTATTACGTTCCCTCTATTGTGAGGAATATTGTTTCTATTCCTATGTTGGATGTGGATGGTTTTTCATTTATTATTAAGAATAATGAATGTTCTATCCTTAGAGATAATGTTCTTTTTGGACGTGGCATTTTAAATAATGGTCTGTATGTATGTGACATAGAGCATGATTTACTTCAGATTGAACAAACTAATAAAAGAAAATGAGATGATGAAAATCTGACCTATTTATGGCACTGTAGGCTAGGTCATATTAGTGAAAATAGACTGCGAATATTGCATAAGGAAGGGTTACTTGACCCCTTTGATTTTGAATCATATCCTACATGCGAGTCTTGTCTATTGGGTAAAATGACCAAATCTCCATTTAGTGGACATGGAGAGAGGGCTGCAGATTTGCTAGGATTGGTACACACAGATGTATGTGGACCAATGTCTACGCAAGCCATGGGTGGATTTTCGTACTTCATTACTTTCATAGATGATAGATCTAGATGTGGATATGTGTATTCGATGAAACACAAGTCTGAAGCCTTTGAAAGGTTCAAAGAATATAAACATGAAGTGGAGAAACAAACCAAACACAGTATTATAACTCTTCGATCAGATCGAGGTGGTGAATACTTGAATGGAGAGTTTCTAGATTATCTCAAAGAAAATGTTATAGTCTTCCAGTGGACTCCTCCATATACTCCACAGTTAAATGGGGTATCTGAAAGGAGAAATCGAACTTTGTTAGACATGGTTCGGTCCATGATGAGCTATGCGAATCTTCCAGTATTCCTATAGGGTTATGTATTGGAAACCTTAGCATATTTACTGAATAAGGTGCCTTCCAAATCTATTCCTCAAACACCATATGAGATATGGAAAGAAAGGAAACCGAGTCTTAAACACGTTAAGATTTGGGGATGTCCAGCTTATGTCAAGAAAGTTGACCCAGATAAGCTGGAATCTCGATCCATAAAATATAATTTTGTGGGATATCCTAAAGAGACGTTGGGGTATTACTTTTACACCGATCATCGGGTATTTGTCTCCAGACATACTACCTTCTTAGAAAAAGGAGTTTATCCTTGAAGGAAACAGTGGGAGCAAAATTGAACTTGATGAAGTTCAAGAAGCACAAACTACTACGGATCAAGTGGAAACACCTGTTCAGACTGAACAACCTTCTGTGGAACAGCCCATTCGTAGGACAGGGAGAGTGTCTCGCCAACCTGAGAGGTATTATGGCCTTGTCATTGAGAATGACAATGAGTTGTCAATCATTGATGATGACGACCCTGTGACCTATAATGAGGCTATGAGTAGTGTTGACTTAGAGAAATGGCATAGTGCCATAAAATCCGAAATGGAATTTATGTATACGAACCAAGTATGGACTCTGGTTGAGGCGCCTGAAGGTGTTAAGCCTATTGGGTGCAAGTGGGTATACAAAAGAAAGATTGGAGCAGATGGCCAGGTGGAGACCTATAAGGCCAGGCTCGTGGCAAAAGGATTCAAACAAAGGCAAGGGATTGACTTTGATGAAACTTTTTCGCTTGTAGCCCTGTTAAAATCAATTCGGATTTTGCTTGCGATTGCTGCTTACTGCGACTATGAGATCTGGCAAATAGACGTGAAAACGGCCTTCCTCAATGGGAACTTGAGGAGGAAGTGTATATGACACAGCCAGAGGGTTTTCTTTCCAAGGGAAATGAACACCTAGTGTGTAAGCTGCTGCGAACCATATATGGTTTAAGGCAAGCTTCTCGTAGATGGAACATCCGTTTTGATGAGACAATCAAAAAGTTTGGTTTTATCAAAAACATAGATGAACCATGTGTCTACAAGAAGGTTAGTGGGAGCGCGGTAACATTTCTTGTATTGTATGTGGATGACATACTTCTTATAGGAAATGATATACCGATGCTACAATCAGTCAAAGTATGGCTATCAAAGAACTTCACCATGAAGGACTTAGGAGAAGCATCCTACATTCTCGGTATGAAGATCTATAGAGATAGATCTAGAAGAATGATAGGTCTTACCCAGGGTACATACATCCAGAAAGTGCTTAAAAGGTTTAGCATGGAAAACTCCAAAAGAGGTCTCATACCGATGAGCCATGGAGTGTCCCTTTCCGAAAAAATGTCTCCTAAGACACCTGAGGAAAGAGAGCGTATGAGTAAGATTCCTTATACTTCAGCAATAGGATTTATCATGTACGCGATGTCGTGTACAAGGCCTGATGTTGCTTATTCAATTAGTGTGATGAGCAGATATCAGTCCAATCCAGGTGGAGACCACTGGAAAGCAGTGAAAAACATCCTTAAGTACTTGCGAAGGACTCAGGACATTTTTCTTGTTTTTGGTGGTGAATCTGAGTAGAAAATAGAGGAGATGTCAACGTCGAGAGAGTTGACACACATAACAATGTAGCAGACCCACTCACAAAGCCACTTTCTCAGAGTCACTTTGATCGTTATAAAGACAAGATGGGTATTAGATACTAGAGTGATTGGCTTAAGTACAAGTGGGAGATTGAAAGAGATATGTCCTAAGTCCAATCATGTATGAGGATTTAGGAATAACTTTTATGTAATCTGTTTTGATTTCATTGATATTAATAAAAGACTTGTTTTGTTTTTATTACGGGCTCTATCTTTCTAAATGTTTAAATAAGATATACCACAGTTTAGAGTAAAACTTTTTATGGATTATGATGAGATCATAATAATGAGACCTGAAATATGATAACTCTAAACTTAAATAGTTCCTGGTCGTAGGATTACTAACTGGTAATTAATAATTCGCAAAGATCGGTACATACTATGCTTGCTTCATTATGAAGGATGTATGTTCTCATAGACATTTGTGTGGTGACACTATAGCTAGTATGTAGGTGCTTATTATAGAATAAGTTCACTGAACATGACTCACACAACTGAACAACTGAGGAGTTCACTCATGTGTCAGCAGTTGTTCACATAGTGATAGTTGTACAAGCATCCTTAGACTTGAGGTCATCATAGTCATCTTGTGTACACTGAACTATGCTTTGGTTTAGTTCTTAGTCTCAAGGGACAATTATAAGGGTTCTACTGGGTATAGGAATTTGTACACGAAGATAGTGTATGATCAATAAAGGATCTACCCCTTCCAGTATAGGAAGAGAATGTTCAATGCTGATCCACTTATGTTAGTTCAGGAATCTCTGGCCAGAGTGAATGAAATTAGAAAGGAGTTTCTAATTTACATTAAATAGAACTAAGCATAGTGAATGGGAAAGCAAGTGATTAAATAAGATAGGCTTGACACAAGTTCCATGCCTTATATTTAATCATGACATTGCAGGATAGAAGGAATTAATTTTACGGTAATTACTCACTGAATAGGTTCTTGGTATTCTAAGCAGTGAATTCGTATTATCCGGATAGTCGCGATATGCTGAGAAGTATCCCTCACGTTGTAGAATAAATATGATTAATTAATTAATCATATTTAATGAATTAGAGAATTTATATAAATAATGATAAAATAGTTTTATTATTATTTATTTCTACTACCGGCTTAATATTGAACCTACAGGGTCACACCATAAAAGAGAATGATTTAATGGTGGAGGAATTAATTAATAATGGCTGATAATTATTTATTTATGAAATAAATAATTAATTGGCAAATTTAATAATTGATTAAATGAGATTTAATTGATTATAAATTAATTAAGAAAAGGTTCTTAATATTATTAATTAAGAATTTAATTTTTGGAAATTAAATCAAGAGAGAGAATTATTTATAAAGTGTTTAGAAAAAGGATTAATAATTAAAAGGTGTTTTAATTATTAATGAGAATAATAAAGGGTTAATAATAATAATATTTTATTGGAAAATTTTCAGCTGAAAATTTTGCCTATAAATATACTATTATAGACCCTATTTTGCCTCAACCAAAAAAAAATTTACAAAACCATAATTCTCTCCATCTCCTCCTCCTTCATTACATCGTTTTTTGGTGGATATCGGTGGAGTGCTTCACACTTGAGGAGCAGCTGCTAAGGATAAAGACCTCCATCTTTCCATTAACGTAAAGCTTCTTAAGGTAAACATACTGAACTACGAATTAAATATTATTTTTCGCATGGATCCTGCGGAGGGTTTGGTTTTTTTTTAAGATTTAAATTTACGTTTTCGTTGCGTTTATGTGCTAAAACCCCTTCAAGATAGTCTATCTACTACTACCAATACCACAGTCATGCCTTCAGATTCTGGTAATTGCTCTACAAAATCCATGGAAATATGCCTCCATGGTTCCGAAGGAATCTCCAAAGGTTGTAATAACTCTGAATGTTGTACATTTCATTCTTATTCTTCTGACATACTTCACACTATCTAACAAAATTAACAACATCAGTTTTCATTTGTGGCCAGTAAAATGCCAATTTAATTCTCTGCATGCATGCAGTTTGCCCGGAGTGACCCTCCAAAGCTGAGAAGTGAAGTGTGGATATAATCTGAGTCATCACCCATCCGTTACTGCCTATATACACCTTCCCACCTTTTTTAATCAATCCTTGAACAAACTGAAACTCATCAGTATCAGCAGAATCAATTAGAGCTTTGCTAATGATATCTTGACAGTCTACATCTCCTTCATAGCTCTTTATAACTTGCTGAATCCATACTAGCTGAATCACTGATATGGCAGCCATTACCCCATTGACAGGTTCCTGACTACCACCAGAACTTTGCTCCATACGCCTCGACAATGCATCTGCAGCAATATTTTCAGAACCTTTCTTATAATGAATTTTGTTAGGAATATGTGTATTAGTTTGATGATAAGTTAAACAAAACACTTAAGTAGAAATCTAGTGTTTATAGCCTCAACGGATAAGACCATCTTGGCTATCCGTTGAAGGAGTAGCTTTACTTAGCAATAAGTTTAGTATTGTAGCACATTTCATTCTCTGGATTCAAGTTGTAATTCTTAGATGTTGTAGGAAAGTATCAGTCATGTTGACTACTAGTGGATATGCAAATAGGAGGGCTAATTGTAAATATTACATGCCTTGTAATTTTGTATAAGTGAAGAAGTATCAACTGATATTGAAGACCTTCAACGGATAAGAAACAAAGCTTCAACGGATAATATCCATCAACGGATAAGTGCTTCAATGGATAAAGACTTCAACTGATAATGCATCAACGGATAAAGCTTCAACGGATAAAGCCTCAACGGATAAGGCATCAACGGATGAAAGCTTCAACGGATGCTTAGTTCATTAGCAGTTGATAGTGACAATTCATAAGCTGACAGAGGCACATGGGTTGACAGAGACAAACTGGAATGTGGAAGCCTCTAGGAGGAATCAAGAAAATGCAGCATTTCCATTCTGGTGCAAACAAGGAAGTATTCAAAGATTAACAGCTAAGCCTAAATTGCATTGGATAGAGAAATGAAGAAGAAACATGTGAAGAGTCTTTTTAATTGTAATTTACAATTTTGTCTTCACTTGTAAACTTGGTGATAAATAAACCAAGTAGCAGCTAGTAATTAGATGTGAATTTTCCAGAGCTGTTTAGAAAAATCCAGAGAGAAATCATCTAGTTTGTACTAGGAAGCAGCTGTGATTTAATTCTTTGAATCACAGATTTTCTGATATAACACATCTCTGGTGGAACAACAAATCCACTAGAAAAGTTTTTAAGTTCTCTGTGTTCTTTACATTTGTGTTTGAATATATATCTGTCTGCATTAGCTTCAAGCAATTCACACACACTTGCTCTCAAAAACACTTAGCCTTAGAAACTGCTCAAAACTTGAAAAAGTTTTGAGATTTACATTCAACCCCCCTTCTGTAAATCTCATTGTTAGTCCACTGGGAATAACAATTGGTATCAGAGCTAGCTCTTAACATACAAAGAGTTTAAAGATCTATTCTACTAACATCATGAGTAAGAAGGATATTGGTGTAAAGATTCCAGTCTTGGAAAGAGATAACTATCATCACTGGAAGGTGAAGATGCATTTACATCTTCTCTCTCAAGATGAAAGCTACATCAACTGCATTGAAAATGGTCCTCACATCCCTCACAAGGTGGCCACAGCTGCTACTGCAACAGTTGCTGTTGGACAGTCTATTCCCAAGCCAAAAGCAGAATGGACTGTTGAAGATATTCAAGAGGTTCACAAGGACAAGAAAGCCATGAACATTCTGTTTAATGGCCTGGATCAAGATATGTTTGACAATGTCATTAACAGCCAAACTGCTAAGGAAATTTGGGATACTGTGCAGCTTATATGTGAAGGCACTGAGCAAGTTAGAGAAAACAAAATGCAGCTTCTCATTCAACAGTATGAATATTTTCATTTTGAAGAAGGAGAATCATTGAATGATACCTTCAACAGATTTTAGAAACTCTTGAATGGATTGAAGCTGTATGGGAGAGTGTACCAAGTCAAGGACTCCATTTTAAAATTTCTAAGGTCTCTACCAAAGGAATGGAAGCCTATGACTGTTTCTCTAAGAAATTCTCAAGATTATAAGGACTTCACACTTGAAAGATTATATGGAATTTTGAAGACATATGAACTTGAGATGGAGCAAGATGAGCTGTTGGAAAAGGGGAAGAGAAAAGGAGGATAAGTTGCACTTGTAGCTGACAGTGAGAAGGTTGAAGCCAGGAATGAGGAGAAGACAATGCCAAGTCTCAAAATTGGCACAAGCAAATCAGAATCAAGCAAGGGTAAAGAGCAAGTAGCTGAGGATGAAAACAATTCCAGTCAGGATGACTCTGATGATGTTGATGAACATCTGGCTTTTCTGTCCAGGAGGTTTGTAAAGATGAAGTTCAGGAAAAATACAAAATTCACTAAGCCAAACAAAAACATGGTGGACAAATCCAAGTTCAAATGTTATAACTGTGGCATTAGTGGACACTTTGCAAGTGAGTGTAGGAAGCCAACCTCTAATAAGAAGAAATTTGAGCAAGTTGATTACAAAAAGAAGTATTTTGATTTGCTCAAACAAAAGGAAAGAGCTTTTCTCACTCAAGATGATTGGGCAGCAGATGGAGTCAATGAAGATGATGATATGGAATATGTCAACCTAGCCCTGATGGCTAATTCTGATGAAAATGAAACTAGTTCATCAAGTAACCAGGTAATTACTACTGATCTCTCTCAACTTTCTAAAAATGAATGCAATGAAGCCATAAATGATATGTCCAATGAATTATATCATTTGTGTGTTTCCTTTAAATTACTAGCTAAAGAAAACACTAGGATCAAAGAGAATAATGTGTTTTTAAGTGATAGGAATGCTGTGTTAGAGGATCAGGTAATTGAGCTTGAAAAGATTAAACTTAAATGCTTGACTATTGAGAGTGAACTAGAAGAAGTTGTGTTAGGTCCCAATTTGTTTGTAGAAGGGGGGGTTGAATGCAAACAATACCGTTTCGTCGAATAAAGTGCGGAATAAAATTGTGAAACAAAATTCAGGTTAAATAAAACTTTTATTAAACTTGAAAGGTGTTACAACTACGGTATCGGTTACAAGGGATTAATCTCAAATCAATTATTACAAATTTAGAATAAATTCGACATGAACTTTTTCTATTTTTGTAATTAAAAGATCAAATGCTAAAAGCGATTTGAGATTAAGTTCTAGGGATTTTAATCCGCTAGATTGATACACAAGAACAAGATAAGTATTTCTAGTTGATTGGATATAACTTTACAATCTAGAAATTGATCTTGAAGTTGCAGAATGGATGTAATATTTTTCTGCTTCTTTTTCTCTTTTGTTCTTCTGTATGTTCTGTTTTTGCTGAATAGTTGGATGATATTCACTTCTGCTTCTTTTGTTTCTTTTTAAGTAAACAGCCGAATGCAAATGAACTGCAATGACAATCCTTTGAACCAGCATGACTTTCGGTATGATAATTGATTGTCATACCGATTGTTACACAAGTACAATTCAGATTGTCTTGCAAAGATTAATAACAGATTTTTAATCTAATAAAAATTCTAACAAGACAATTAAATGAATTAGCATGACTTTCGGTATGACAATTGATTGTCATACCGATTGTCATATTAATACAATCCAGATTGTCTTGTTTCAATTTAAATAGATTTAAACCAATTAAAATTCTGTAATTCCTTAATATTAATTCTAAATTAATTAATCAATTTAATTCAATTAATTAATAAATTAATCCTTGCAGATATAATTTATTTTCTTAATTAAATTATATGACTTAATTAATTAATGGAGAATTAATACTAACGCTGAGCAGCAACCATTCTTCTGACAATCTTCTGAAAGTCACTGAGACTTATGAATCAATTCCGTTACTTCAATGCTGACACTCGATGTACTGTCTGGTTCATGAGTGACTAACTTTCGTGACGTTTCTTCATGTCTTGACTCTGTTGTTCTGATTGAATCCTTGTAATAAATGATACCTTGACGAGATCTCTGTCACTTGATTGAATCCACGATCTTGATTTACATCACTGAGGCATGATCAAATTCTTGAACTTCTTCCAGTGAATCTTCAAGTTTGCAGATGAACAATGTTTCTTTATTCTTTGACAGATGTTACTTTGTGAGATCTCTCTGATGCTTGATCCACTATTTACTTATTACATTCTTATTTGAGTTGAGTTAAATACTCGAATAAACGAGTAGGCTATGACATATGCCTTTCAATCTCCCCCTATTTGCTTGTTAGACAATAACAACAAATACCTAGAGGATAACTCAACTAACAAATAAGAAAAAGATATAAACAGTAATGTAAAGTAAATAGCAGAAAAGTTCTGGATTATATTTAACATTTTCCAGATTCCAAATGAAATTTACAAGTGAATACAAGATAGATGTTCCTCTAGCCTGAACATATAACTACATTAGTCTATCTTGATTCATAACGCTCTAATCATATTACATTGAGTTTTGAGCTAATTGACTTTAGTTGTCTTCTCTTCTGACTTCACCTTCTTCTAAATCTTGAAGCAATTCCTTGTCAAAAACACGATCCTTTTCTGAAGTGAAGCTTGCAGGTCTGACTGGTTGAACTCCAACTGTCTTCAACTTATTCTTGAGTTGATTGTACCTTTTAACATTCTTCTCACAATAAGCTTGAATCAAGTCAGCAGCTTGAGTCTTCAACATGGATGAATATCCAGCAGTTCTCAAATGATGTTCCATCCAGACCAGATGCTTAGCTGAGTAGTCTTTAAGAGATTGTACATCTAGCTGACAGATTTGAAGACAATCAGACTTAAAGAATCTCACTTGATGAGGATTGTTGACCACTTGAGGACTAGCCCTGCTGGCAAACTCTTTAAGCCTTTCCCGAAGAACTTCATTCAACTCTGAGCTTCTTTTGACTTTGTTTAAAAGAACCCAAATCTCTGACAACGAACGATTCTCAAATAGATGAAGTGACACTTTGAATGATCCTTCACTTTGACAATATACAAAAATGCTCATCTCATTTAGGGATCTATCAAAAGCAGCTGTGATCCTTGAGACTTCAGTCTTGATAGCATTCATGTACATGTCATTGTTAGGATTTGAGATTTCCAGCTTGTCAAGAAGATGTAAGAACTGCCTATCATTGTTAGTGCATAGCTGAGGCATATCGAGTACTCTCCTAGCTTCATCCCACTTTCCACCAATCTTTAGTCTGACATCTCTTCTCCTTTCTTGAGCTTTAATGTCATGAAGACGTTGCTTTTGAAGAGTTTCTGTTCTTTGTATGTCTTTTCTCCTATCAATGATCTGTGAGACCTTCTTGAGTTCAGCTTCTTTTCTTTGCATCTCTGACTGCTCTTTCTGAAATTCTTTCTCAAACCTAGGATCCACTGTATCTTCTTCTTCCCAATCTTCAAAATCACTTTCTTCTTCAGCTTCAAATAACCCATCTTTATCTTCCTGAACTGGTTCAGTGGGAATGTCAAAAATATCGAAGTCATCCTGTTCTCCACTGTAGTAGGCATCATCAGCCTTTCCTTTATCTCCAGCAGAAGTATCTTTTTCTTTCCCTTTGGAACTACTCCCTTTCTTCTCCCCCTTAGTTGAGGGATCCTCTACTGACTTTCCTTTGAAACCTCCACCACTTCCAGAGCCTGATCCTCCACCAGACGGTCCTTCAAAATAAGCTCTTTGTTCTTCATTAGGGCAATGAGAATTCTTGATCATGTAATATAAGTGCTTCATGCCTTCATTTAGATGTTCCATGCCCGTCTCTATCTTTAGAAATTTTGAGTTGTCCAGTGAATGATTCATCTCAACGAGGTCTTCAAGAGAAGTCATTCTTGTATGTAGGGAGCAGAAGTTGGATATGTCATCAGCTGATAAATTTGGAGTGTCCTGAATAGAATTGAGCTTTGGTATTACAGTAGTCTTTAAATCTGAGATGTCATTCCTTATGATTGCAAGTTGATTGTCGACAGAGGTGGAAGAAGAAGACCGTTCAACCACTTGTGCTTTGAATGCTTGAGCTTCAGCTTGACTTTTAGCAAGTTCTTCTTTCAGGGCAGCAATCTGAGCTAACAGGTTGACAGTATCAGTGTCTGTGTGTGCTCTCACCTGAAGTTCACTCGTATTTGGTTCACTCATCTCACGTGCATGTGTTTCTCTCAATATGATTGCTCGTGAGGAGTCTTCCAATTGCTGTTCTTGTGTACCTGCATTAAAAATCACCCTAGCCTCTTCAAGAGAGGTCAGTGGTGGTGCAATGGGAATTCGCGAGTCCCGATCCTCAGTCAATGCTATCAAATCTTTTGGAATAGATGTCTGAATTGCTTCAGGGATAGATTGACCGAGTTGCCCTCCACTTTCTCCAGATAAATCTGCGAGTGGAGAATCCCATAAGGGAGCCAGAGTTGTTGGATCTGGGAGGGGAGAAAATGACTCTATTAAAGATGGCGGAGAGTCAGATTTTCCCTCTGAAGCATGTGACTGCTCTTCTGCCGTAACTATGGCAGGCACTGTAACCGACTCTACGTGCACTCCTCGCTGGGTGTCCTGAGTATTATCTGGGGAAGTGTATGGTTCCATTGTGAGTAATGGAATTGTGCTTGACTCAGTACAAGATGCCATGGCCCGATGGCGAATTTCAATAGATGCATCCTGTTGAGAGAATGCCTCTAGTAAATGTTCATTGGCCATTTCAAAGTCCATGTCCTGTTGGGAGGACAAGGATAAGCTTTCAGATGCCTCAGAATAGGTTTTTCTTTTCTTAGGAGGAGGCAGAGCTGAGGGTTCACTCATATTTGACATTGTACTACTTCCTAATAATCTTCTGGGTAACATTTTAGACAGTGGGGGAGAGGGTGAGATAGAATGAGACTCCGTGTTTGGCTCTATGACCTGGGATTGAAGCTGTGGTTCTACAACTTCATGGTCAGCCCTATCAACCACTGAGGGTCTGTTAACAGAAGTAGGAAGAGAGTGAGAGAGAGTGTGAGGAGTTACTACCTGTAATGGAAGAGCCTGGGTGGCTTGAACCACTGGAGGTTGAGGTTGCTGTTCATGGCCGGGAAGATTAAAAATAGGCAAGGGAATATAATTGGCCATGAAAGCAGATACAAGTACTGGTACTTGCATAAATTTGAAGGTTGTGTCTTGGCGAGTGTAAATCTTTTTGCTAACTGGTGGGGGTTCGGTTACAGCAGAGTTAGCAAAAAGTGCTTTGTGTTCAGGGGTGAGTAGATGATCTGCTATGAGCATAAGAAAACGAGCATAGTAACATGATACCCTACGATTTGTAGAATGATCACGTAAAGCAGAAGTTAGACGTCTCAAGAGAATGGGAAAAAGTAGTTTGCCAAAATTGATCCTTTGATTGAAAACAACCGCAAGACCAATATACTGCAGGGTGGAAGTAATGTTATGAAAATTAGATTTTGTGCAGTTGGCAAACACTTTGGAAAGTGTATCGAAGAATATATCCCATTCAGACACCAAATTTGATTTAGAAAGTTTGGTTAAATTGATCACCCCCTGATAGTGAATAGCATTGAAAAAATTTGTGATATCATTTTCAGAGGGTAAATTACAGAAATTGTCTAGTGGAAAATTTAACGCACGATTGACGACTGTTTCATCAACTACATACTGTGTGTTTGCGATGGTGAATGAAAAAGATTTTGAATCATCGGCCACAGTAGAGGTTGTGTAAATCAGTCTAAGAAGATCGATATTTAAAATCACATTTGATTTAATAGCAGAGCTAACAATCGAATGGTCATTTAAAAATCTAATCCAAGGCTTAAATTTTTCAACATCACATTTTTCCGGATTGAAATAACCAACTAGATTATGCGCGACAAGTTGGAAATTGAGAGCCATTTTAAAATAATAATAAGGCACACACTTTCAGAATTTTAAGAATAATATTAAGAAAATTCGAATTAATTAAATTAATTTAATAATTCGAATTAAATTAATTATAATCGAAAAATTTAGACAGGAATGTATCTCGTTAAAATCTATAACTCACAAATCCAGATGACACAAGCCAAACGACACAAATAAGAAATTAAAATTAAAATGGAATTGAAGGGGCAAACTGAATTTACAGAAAATTCAACAGCACTTGTTTATGTATATACTTATATGTATATATCACTAAAGTGATGATTAAGTTTGCTGAGTAAAAACTCGAGCAAGGAAATAACAGGTTAATGGTTTTTGTTCGAGGAGAGAGAAGAGAGAAAAAATAGGAGTGAAAAACTGTTCAATTTTTTTTTTAAAAAGAACTGTTAAGTTGAATTGGTGTAAAACAACACAGCAAAAAGCTTTATATAACAGCTGGTATGACAATCCGGGATTGTCATACCGATTGTCATACCAGGCAAAAAGAAGGAAATGAAATACACGAATAAGTATTAAAAATTATAACTGGTATGACAATCTGATAGTCATACCGATTGTCATACCAGGCAAAATAAAAATAAAATAGATATATATAATGTTTATAACTGGTAAGACAATCAATAGTCATACCGATTGTCTTGCCAGTATAAAACTAAACTGAAAAACACTGAAATGACAATTATATTCGCAAATGACTTTCAGCAAGACAATTTTAATTGTCTTGCCGATTGTCATTCTGGAAATAAAAGGTTTTCACACAGAATTAATATGAAAATAAGTATATATATATATAAGTACTGAAATGATTTTCAGCAAGACAATTTTAATTGTCTTGCCGATTGTCTTTGCAGTAGAAAAACACTCAAATATGTACAGACTTCTATTTATGTACTGAAACTATATTTCAAAATAGTAAAACTGAAATAAACACTTAAAATTTTTACAGAAACAAAGATAATATATCAGAATTTATTATTTTTATTCCAAAAATAGATTTCTATTGAATTTTAGCAAATAAAATTCATAGAACAATATTTTTAGAGGAAATAAAATATTCTGAGATATTTTAAATTAACAAATAGGGAAAATAAAAATAGATAAGATAATATATATTACATAGAAATAAGCAAGAAATATGATAAAATGATAAAATAAATTTGCAAATGAATTTTTCATTTATGAAAAATTCATTTGTAAATTCATTCAAGAACAGATTCCAGATATTAATTAAATTAATCACAAAAACTATTTAGCATGCCCAATTTACCAACTAATCTGGTAAATGTGGATTCGTCAAGTGGTTTAGTGAAAATATCTGCTATTTGTTCTTCTGTTGGAACAAAAAATAGTTCAACAGTACCATTCATGACGTGCTCTCTAATAAAATGATACCTGATGTCAATGTGCTTTGTCCTCGAGTGCTGCACAGGGTTGTTGGTGATGGCTATTGCACTTGTGTTGTCACATAAAATAGGAATCTTGTTCAATACAGAGCCATAGTCTCGTAGTTGGTTCCTAATCCACAAGATCTGAGCACAGCAGCTTCCAGCAGCAATATATTCAGCCTCGGCCGTTGAGTTGGAAACTGTTTGCTGTTTCTTGCTGTACCATGAGACTAGCCTGCTTCCTAAGAATTGACAACTTCCTGAGGTGCTTTTCCTATCAACAACACTTCCTGCATAATCTGAATCTGTATATCCGACAAGGTTAAAATCAGATTCTTTAGGGTACCAAATACCCAGATTTGGTGTTCCCTTAAGATATCTTAAGATTCGTTTAACAGCAACGAGATGAATATCTCTAGGATCCGCTTGGAACCTTGCACATAGGCATGTAGCATACATAATATCTGGTCTACTCGCAGTAAGATAGAGTAACGAGCCAATCATACCTCTGTAGCTTGTGACATCTACCTTAATGGAGTTTTCACATGGTCCAAGCTTGACAGCTGTAGTTGATGGAGTCCTTGCTGATGCAGAATCCTCTAGATTGTATTTTTTGAGGAGTTCCTTGAGATACTTGGATTGATAAATAAATGTTCCATCTAACCTTTGATTTACTTGTAATCCAAGAAAGAACTTCAGTTCTCCCATCATGCTCATTTCAAACTTGCTGTGCATTAACTTAGCAAATCTCTTACAGAGATTATCATTAGTAGACCCAAATATTATATCATCCACATAGACTTGGACTAATATAGTATCATTCTTATGTTTTTTAGAAAAGAGAGTTTTGTCTATGACACCTCTAATAAAGCTATTTTCAATAAGAAATTCAGAGAGAGTGTCATGCCATTTTCTTGGTGACTGTTTTAGCCCATAGATAGCCTTGAAAAGAAAGAAGACAAAATCCATATGATCTGGATCTTCAAAACCAGGAGGTTGCTCTACATATACCTCTTCATCCAGCTTTCCATTCAGAAAGGCGCTCTTGACATCCATTTGATAAACTTTAAAGTTTGAAAATGCTGCGAATGCCAGAAATATCCTGATGGCCTCAAGTCTAGCCACTGGAGCATAGGTTTCATCATAATCAATACCTTCAGCTTGAGAATACCCTTTAGCTACCAGTCTTGCCTTGTTTCTTGTAACCACACCATCTTCATCTAGTTTATTCCTGAATACCCACCTTGTACCAACAGCTTTCTTGTGTACAGGCCTAGGTACCAGTTTCCAGACTTGTTGACTTTCAAACTGATTGAGTTCATCTTGCATAGCAATCACCCAATCTGGATCAGTTAGTGCTTCTTCAATTTTCTTAGGTTCCATCTCAGAAAGAAATCCTGAGAACAGACACTCATTTTGAGTAGCACGTCTAGTTCTGACTCCAACATCTGGATCACCAATAATCAACTCAAAAGGGTGAGCTTTATTCCAGACAGTCTGTCTTGGAAGATTTGATCTTGATGATTCGCCTTGAAATTCATTGTGATGTTGTGTCCTACTAGATGATCCTTCAGCATCTCCCCCTGAGTTGTTGCCATGTTGACTTGAAGATTCTCCGTCAGTAGCAGTGGTATCTCCATTGTTTCCAGAGTTTCCATCACTATTACCTTGAGTATTATCAGGATTAACAGGTTCTTCAACAGCAATAACCTCAGGTTCTTGACCATGTTCTGACTCTGAATCTGACGTATCATCAAACTTCAGTTTCTCAGAAGGATCTTCAGTTTGGATACTAGGGAGTTTAGTGTCATCAAATGTAACATTGACACTTTCAGTTACTTTGTGTTGATCAATGATATACACTCTATATGATCTTCTTCCATATCCAACAAAAATACCCTCATATGCCTTTGCCTCGAACTTACCACGACGATCATCTCCATCCTTGAGCATGAAGCATCTGGCACCAAATACATGAAAGTATTTGATAGAAGGTTTCTGTTCATTCAAAATCTCATAAGGAGTTTTCATGAAGTCTTTGTTGATTAGAGTTCGATTCTGAGTATAACATGCAGTATTGACAGCTTCAGCCCAAAAGTACATTGGAAGACCTGATTCATTTAACATCGTTCTTGCAGCTTCAATCAATGTACGATTCTTCCTTTCTACCACTCCATTTTGCTGAGGGGTTCTAGGAGCTGAAAATTGTCTGGTAATCCCTTTGTCTGTACAGAATCCATTTAGAAGTGCATTCTTGAATTCTGTTCCATTATCTGACCTTATTGCTCTAACAGGGACGTTAGAATCTAACTCAATCATCTTGATATGATCAATCACAACTTGTGGTGTTTCATCCTTAGAGTGAAGAAATAAAACCCACGTATACTTGGAATAGTCATCAACTATCACAAGACAGTAACACTTCTTTGACATAGAAAGGATATTAACTGGACCAAATAAATCCATGTGCAATAATTGCAGAACACCAGTTATGGAAGATGTGTCAGTGCCTTTGTGACTTGCTTTCTTTGACTTTCCTTTCTGGCAAGCCTCACATAGTCCTTCTGGAGAGAATTCCAACTGAGGCAGACCTCTTACCAATTCTCTTTTAACAAGAGAATTCATTGTCTTGAAATTGAGATGGGAAAGTCTCCTGTGCCATAGCCAACTCTCATTTGACGATGCTTTTGCATAGAAACAATTGACTTCAAGATTGCTTCCAGAGTTCATGTCAGCTACGAACAGATTTCCTTTCCGTATTCCCATTAAGGAGGGTTTTTCACTTTTCTTGTGCAGAATCTGACACTTCAGCTTGTCGAATAAAACATTGTAGCCGTTGTCACAGAACTGACTAATGCTAAGCAGATTGTGTTCAAGTCCTTGCACAAGATATACATTTTCAATGATAACATTTCCAGCTAGCAAACAGCCATATCCCTCCGTTAAACCTTTGCTGTTATCTCCAAAGGTAACCACTGGGCCAGCTTTCTCAACCACATTTGATAGCAGGGCTCTATCTCCGGTCATATGTCTTGACGATCCACTGTCAAGAATCCACACTACCGGTTGTACCTGTTTAATGCCCTGCAATACAAATGGATTAGAACTTCTTTGGAACCCAAGCTTGGCTGGGTCCGGCATACTTGTAAAATTGGCCTTTATCAGGCAAAACAACATTCTTAATTTCACTATTCTCAACATTCTCAATGACTGAACATTTGACCTTTAAAACAGCCTTATCAGATTTATGTTTAGGCTTAGGCACAAATGTCTCCTTTCTAGCTTTAGGAGGACTAGCAGTCTTAGACCTATCATGCTTTCTATTATTCACATGCTGACGAGGAGTAGTCTTATCATTAGAAGCATGCTTACCATTAAAATAAGCAAACAACAGATTAAAAGCACAAGACATACAATCAGGAACACCACATGCTTTATGAGAAGGATTAACAATAGGCAACTTATGCATGGTAGACATGGCATTTGTGCTATCCAACTCATGTGTGTCTGAGTTAGTCTCAGTTGCTTTCACAACCTTGACTGGAACTTTTGACACACTTGACTTGGAGACAGCTTTCCCATTAGCATTATCTTCAGCACGGATTTCTTCTTGAATAATAAAAGAGGTCTCATCAAATGGTTCAGCAATTGATTCCTTATAGAGGGGTTCATCAACACCCTTAAGCACATGTGGTACTTCCCTGCCTTTAGCACATACATGAGGAGGGGAGTTTATGCCTAATTTTCCAATAGCAGCATTGTAATCATAACCTATTCCATGTGTTTGATTAACAGCTTGCTTATTGTAAAACTCTTTGGACTTCGAACAAGAATTAAAGTAAGCTTTAACCTTAGCCTCAAGACCGGTGATCTTGTCTTTGAGAATAGTTTCGAGTTGTCTATAACAGTCAACTCTATTCTCTAGAAAAGATACTTGGTCTTTAAGTTTATCTTGATTAATGTGTACAAGTCTTAATTTATTGACCTCTTTCTCAAGGTCTTTGATTTGTTGATTTAACAATTCATTATCACGACGAGCACAATCTAAGTTACCTCTTAGATGATAAACCATTTCAGCATCAGAAAGTTTTACCTCTTTTCTTGACGATGAGGTGCTTGCATCACTAGCCATGAGAGCAAGATTCCCAACTTCTTCATCTTCACTGTCAGTATCATCCCAGCTTCTTCCCTTTGCCAGGTACGCCCTTTCAGATTTACTCTTCTGATTAGAATCGTAAGAGTTCTTCCTTGCTTGTTTTGGCTTCCTGCATTCTGTGGCAAAGTGTCCCAACTCATTACAGTTGAAGCATCGAATGGTGCTTCGATCAACCATCCCTGTTTTATACCCACCACTGCTGGTGTTAGAGGATGAAGATCCACCTTTCTGGAATCTGTTGTAGTTGGACTTGTACTTGAACTTGGGATTCCTCTTGAATCTGACATTTGAGAATCTCTTGACAATCAGGGCCATTGACTCATCCTCCAATTGCTCCAGTTCTTCCAAGGAATAATAATCATCTCCTGATTGATTTGTAGTAGGTGAATCAAATTCTGCTACTATCACATTATCTTCAACCTTGGAAGACTGTACCATTCTATCTGACTGTTGAGATTGTTGTTGATATAGTGGTTGTTGTTGTTGTTGTTCATCAGCTACCAGAGCAGTAGACGTGCTAACCACTCTTCCTTTCCCGTAAACTTCCTTCTGCTGAATCTGCTCCAACTCATAAGTCTTTAACACACCATAGAGCCTTTCCAAAGAAATCTCACTCAGATCTCTTGCTTCTCTTATGGCAGTGATTCTATGTTCGAGATGAGTTGGCAGTGTTAAAAGGAACTTTTTATTGACCTCCCTGATGGAATAGTATTTACCATTAATGTTCAGGTTGTTGATCAATGCATTGTACCTCTCAAACACTTCAGTGATTCCTTCTCCTGGATTAGATTTGAAGTATTCATACTCAGAGGTTAGGATTTCTAGTTTGTTCTCCCTAACTTCCTCTGTGCCTTCATTAATAATCTCAATAGTTTCCCAGATATGTTTAGAATCTTTACAATTCATCACATGTCTGTTCATTAGGGGATTAAGGGAATCTACTAAGATTAATTGAAGGCTAGCATCCAGGGAAGCTTCTTCTATTTCAGCAGGAGAGAAGTCCTCAGGATCCTTCACATAAGTTCTCGCTTCGGTGATCACCACATCATTCTCTATTACCTCTGGTTCAATAACCATAGGAATTTTTGGACCCTTCTTCAACACTTGCAAATATTTGGGATTAGCAACCTGTAAAAACAGTAGCATCTTCTTCTTCCACATCACATAATTTTCTTTATCGAAAAGTGGAATTTTAACTGTTCCAACTTTTTGTGTAGTCATTATGAATTTTTGAGTGAATAAAAATTCAAGAAGTGAAAGAAACACAAAAGTCTAGGATCTTGATTTGTACGTTAATCAGAAGGCTCTGATACCAATTGTTAGGTCCCAATTTGTTTGTAGAAGGGGGGGTTGAATGCAAACAATACCGTTTCGTCGAATAAAGTGCGGAATAAAATTGTGAAACAAAATTCAGGTTAAATAAAACTTTTATTAAACTTGAAAGGTGTTACAACTACGGTATCGGTTACAAGGGATTAATCTCAAATCAATTATTACAAATTTAGAATAAATTCGACATGAACTTTTTCTATTTTTGTAATTAAAAGATCAAATGCTAAAAGCGATTTGAGATTAAGTTCTAGGGATTTTAATCCGCTAGATTGATACACAAGAACAAGATAAGTATTTCTAGTTGATTGGATATAACTTTACAATCTAGAAATTGATCTTGAAGTTGCAGAATGGATGTAATATTTTTCTGCTTCTTTTTCTCTTTTGTTCTTCTGTATGTTCTGTTTTTGCTGAATAGTTGGATGATATTCACTTCTGCTTCTTTTGTTTCTTTTTAAGTAAACAGCCGAATGCAAATGAACTGCAATGACAATCCTTTGAACCAGCATGACTTTCGGTATGACAATTGATTGTCATACCGATTGTTACACAAGTACAATTCAGATTGTCTTGCAAAGATTAATAACAGATTTTTAATCTAATAAAAATTCTAACAAGACAATTAAATGAATTAGCATGACTTTCGGTATGACAATTGATTGTCATACCGATTGTCATATTAATACAATCCATATTGTCTTGTTTCAATTTAAATAGATTTAAACCAATTAAAATTCTGTAATTCCTTAATATTAATTCTAAATTAATTAATCAATTTAATTCAATTAATTAATAAATTAATCCTTGCAGATATAATTTATTTTCTTAATTAAATTATATGACTTAATTAATTAATGGAGAATTAATACTAACGCTGAGCAGCAACCATTCTTCTGACAATCTTCTGAAAGTCACTGAGACTTATGAATCAATTCCGTTACTTCAATGCTGACACTCGATGTACTGTCTGGTTCATGAGTGACTAACTTTCGTGACGTTTCTTCATGTCTTGACTCTGTTGTTCTGATTGAATCCTTGTAATAAATGATACCTTGACGAGATCTCTGTCACTTGATTGAATCCACGATCTTGATTTACATCACTGAGGCATGATCAAATTCTTGAACTTCTTCCAGTGAATCTTCAAGTTTACAGATGAACAATGTTTCTTTATTCTTTGACAGATGTTACTTTGTGAGATCTCTCTGATGCTTGATCCACTATTTACTTATTACATTCTTATTTGAGTTGAGTTAAATACTCGAATAAACGAGTAGGCTATGACATATGCCTTTCAAGTTGTTAAGAAAGTAGAAATTCTTTCTAAATAGTTAGAAAGTGAGCAAGAGGTAATCAAGGCCTGGAAAACATCTAGGAATGTTGGTGTTCAGATTGCCAAGGTTCAGGGAATTGAATCATTCTGTGAGGATGCCTGGAAGAAAAACAAAAAGGAGTTAGAATTAATTGATGGATTGTCAACGGATGTGGAATCAACGGATGATGAAGGTTATCCGTTGAAGGAAGAAAAAGAGCATCCGTTGAAGGCTCATCAATTAAAATAGGAAAGTAATTTTAAAAATAAAAATCTCAATAAGAAGGATGATTCAACTTTCAAGAACTTTGTCAAAGAAGGAGCTAGCACATCCAAAGATGCCAGTAAGGTGAATATATGACACATGACTTTGGATTAGCTGAAAAATAGGCTTAAGTTGGTTGAGGATAAGAAGGAAACTAAAAGAAAATCTAAAAGAAATGGGAAGGTAAGGATTAATAAACATAACAATTACACACCTGATAGGTATGCTCCTAGAAAAAGCTGTGTGCATTGTAAAAGTGTTAATCACCTATCTGATAATTACAAATCTGTTAAAAATGCTCCCATGCCTTCAAATCCCTCCATGCCTAACATGTCTATGTCACCTCTGCATGTCATGCCTGTTATGTCTCATCAGAATCCCCATGAACATTTTGCAAACATGCCATATATTAATAATCCTTATTTTATTGTATTTAGTATGCCTCAAATGCCATACAATATGCCTATGTTGAATAACATGTTTGCACAATCTATGCCTTATCAAATTCAATCAAATATGCTAAATGATTCTGTGACTAACCCTATACTTCAACCAACCACATCTGAGACCAAGGTTGACCCAAAGTTACCTAAGTCAAAAGATGCAGGAGGAATGAAGTCTAGGAAAAAGACTAACAAGGCTGGACCCAAGGAAACTTGGGTACCAAAATCAACTTGATTGATTTTGTTGTGTGCAGGGTAAAAGAAGGAATCTATGGTACTTGGACAGTGGCTGTTCAAGACACATGACAGGAGATTTCACCCTGCTCACAGAGTTTAAGGAGAGAGCTGGCCCTAGCATAACCTTTGGAGATGACAGCAAAGGATTAACTATGGGATATGGCTTGATTTCAAAAGAAAATGTCATCATTGGTGAAGTTGCATTGGTTGATGGTCTCAAACACAATTTATTGAGCATCAGTCAACTATGTGACAGAGGGAATACTGTTTCCTTCAATTCTGAAGCCTGTATTGTCACAAGTAAGAAGGACAATAAAGTGGTTCTAACTGGAGTTAGAAAAGGGAATGTGTACTTAGCTGACTTCAACTCTACAGATGCAGAATCCATTACTTGTCTTCTCAGCAAAGCAAGTCCAGTTGAAAGTTGGCTATGGCACAAGAAGCTGTCCCATTTGAATTTCAAGACAATGAATGATCTAGTCAAAAAGGACTTAGTTAGAGGAATGCCTCTAGTAGAATTCACAAGGGATGGACTGTGTGATGCTTGTCAGAAAGGAAAGCAAAAGAAAGTATCATTCAGTAAGAAGCTTGAATCTGCAATTGATGAACCATTACAACTGCTAAACATGGATCTTTTTGGACCAGTCAATGTATTGTCAATTTCAAGGAAAAATATTGCCTAGTGATTGTAGATGATTTCTCAAAGTTTTCACGGGTTTATTTTCTTGGATCAAAGGATGAAGCTAGTGAAATCATTATCAATCATATCAAGCAAGTCAACAATCATCCTGATTTCAAAGTAAGGAATATTATGAGTGGCAATGGAACTGAGTTCAAGAATTCAACAATGAAGTTGTTCTGTGAAGAAAATGGGATCATGCATGAGTTCTCAGCTCCAAGGACCCCACAACAAAATGGTGTGGTAGAAAGGAAGAACAGATCACTAATTGAAGCTGCAAGGACAATGCTTGAAGAGTCAAAACTCCCAACTTACTTTTGGGCTGAGGCTGTTAACTGTGCATGTTACACTCAGAATATTTCTCTAATCAATCAGGCAAAAGGCATGACTCCCTATCAATTATTCAAGAGAAGAAAACCAACTTTAAACTTTCTGCATGTCTTTGGTTGCAAATGCTACATCTTAAGGAATCAATCTCATCACAAAGGGAAGTTTGATGCAAAGGCTGATGAAGGAATATTTGTTGGTTATTCTGCTGGAAAATCATATAGGGTCTACAATCTAAGAACCAACATTGTCATAGAATCTGTGCATGTTGTGTTTGATGATAAAAAGATTGATGGACTAACAGATAAGGGACATCATGAAGGACTCAAATTTGACAATATTGAGATATATTGTGATGATAGTGAAGATGAGAATGATGAAGAAGGCATCTCAAGAAGAATTCAAAATCTGCCTTTGGATAATGCACAGAATGCTGCATCCGTTGAAAGTCATAATTCAGCTTCCGTTGAAAGAAGCAATGCAGCATCCGTTGAAAGACAAAGTGCATCATCCGTTGAAGTTCATAATGAAGCATCCGTTGATCACAGTCTGTCAACGGATAATCAATTCACTTCATCAGTTGATAGAGCTCCCAACTCCTTTCAAAGGATCAGCAACTCAGGGGGAGTGTCAACCAATCAACATTCTGTCTCACATCATGACAATACTGAGGCAACCTCATCTAGAGCTAATCTACCACCTCAAAGGAAATGGACCAAGAATCACCCTTTTGAACTGATCATTGGTGATGCTACATCTAAAGTGCAAACTAGAAGGGCTACTCAAGATGAATGTCTGTATAGTAGCTTTCTATCACAGGAGGAACCTAAGAGAGTAGGAGAAGCTCTATTGGATCCAGATTGGATTTTAGCAATGCAAGAGGAGCTAAACCAATTTGAGAGGAACAAAGTATGGAAGCTGGTACCCAAGCCAAAGAACAAGAGTTCTATTGACACAAAATGGGTATTCAGAAACAAGATGGATGAAAATGGCATTGTCATAAGGAATAAGGCCAGATTGGTTGCTAAAGGCTATTCTCAACAAGAGGGAATAGATTTTGATGAAACATTTGCTCCAGTTGCCAGACTTGAGGCCATCAGAATCTTTCTAGCCTATGCAGCCCATGCCAATTTCAAAGTCTATCAAATGGATGTCAAGAGTGCATTTCTAAATGGGGAATTGGAGGAAGAAGTTTATGTAAGCCAACCTCCAGGGTTTGAAGATCCAAACTTTCCAGACTATGTGTATTATCTATTGAAAGCACTCTATGGACTAAAGCAAGCACTTAGAGCCTGGTATGAGACTTTGTCAAAATTCCTTCTAGATAATCACTTCACAAGAGGTACTGTTGACAAAACTCTTTTCTTTAGAAATGTTAATGGCTCTACAATACTTGTTCAAATTTATGTAGATGATATTATATTTGGATCTACTGATGATAAGCTTTGTAAAAAGTTTGCTAAGCTAATGCAAAGTAAATATGAAATGAGCATGATGGGAGAGCTAACTTATTTTCTTGGTTTACAAGTTAAATAAGTTAGTGGTGGAATTTTCATTAGTCAAACTAAATATATTTATGATCTTTTAAAGAAGTTTGACTTAATGGACTGTTCATCTGCAAAAACTCCCATGGCCACTGCCACCAAGCTTGAATTAAACAAGGCTGAAAAGTCTGTGGACATTTCAAGTTATAGAGGCATGGTTGGCTCACTTTTATATTTAACTGCTAGTAGACCTGATATAATGTTTTCTACATGTCTATGTGCTAGATTTCAAGCTGACCCTAAAGAATCTCACTTAGTGGCTATTAAAAGAATCTTCAGATATCTCAAAGGGACTCCAAATCTAGGAATTTGGTACCCTAGAGAGTCTGGTTTTGATCTAATTGGCTACTCAGATGCAGATTATGCAGGCTGCAAAATAGACAGGAAAAGCACAACTGGAACCTGTCAATTTCTAGGGAACAAGCTGGTGTCATGGTTCAGCAAGAAGCAAAATTCTGTTTCTACATCAACAGCTGAAGCTGAGTACATTGTTGCTGGTAGTTACTGTGCACAGATACTATGGATGAGGAATCAACTATTTGACTTTGGACTAACTGTTGACAAAATTCCTATATTCTGTGACAACACAAGTGCCATTGCCATTACTGAAAATCCAGTGCAGCACTCAAGAACCAAGCACATTGACATCAAGTACCACTTCATTAGGGAACATGTGATGAAAGGTACAGTAGAACTTCATTTTATTCCAAGTGAAAAGCAGATTGCAGACATATTTACCAAGCCACTTGATGAATCAACATTCACAAGATTAGTAAGTGAGCTAGGTATGCTTAATTATTCAGAAATTTATGTCCTCTATATAATCTGCCTTGAAGCCTGAAATGAATTTGCTGCCAGAACAAAGTTGGCTTTAAGTAAGACTTATTCTATCAACGGATATTCCCTATCCGTTGAAAGCCAAAATTGTTCTATCAACGGATGTTCATTATCCGTTGAAAGACAAATACATTTCTGGTAATTTTATCCCTCAACGGATAAAATAGTGTTGATCATCAACAGATAACTATTTACCTTATCCGTTGAAGTGTCACATCAGTTACTTTAAGTGAGTCACAGCCGTTGATTCTTTTACTTAACCGTTGATACAGATATACACTGTTGTATATATTTGTATTAAAGGCAGTTTTCAGAATTTCTACAGTTTTCTTTATTCTTAAACGGCTGTAGTTTATTTAAAAGTATCATTTAATCATTTTATTTATGTTTAATTCAAGAAAGTATAAAAGCCCATTGAATTCTAATTTTCACTTTACGCTTTCTTGCAATTTTTATTCTCCTTCTCTCCCAAAATTCTCAAGTTTTTCTCTGCAACCTCTACTCACAACAATGGCACCAGTAGTCAAAATTATGTCTCAATCTGGATTTGTTTATGAAAAGAATAATTTCGTAGCCTTGGTTGAAAATAATGAAGCCCATTCTGATTATCACAAGATGATGGACTTCATCAAAAACTGCAAACTAAGCTATGCAATGCTGGAAGCCCCAACCATCTACTGTGAGGTGATTGAGGAGATTTGGACAACTGCAGAGTTCAACTCCACATATATGACTATTGCCTTCTCTCTCAAAGGTAAGGATTATTGCATTAACTGTGATGATATACAGTCTTGCTTTAAGTTGCCTGAGAATAATGCCATGACACCACACACTGATAAAGATGTATCTGCTATGTTAGATTCAATAGGCTATGCTTTTGATTCTGCTAGTTTAGGTAGTATTAGAAGGAAGGGCCTTAGGAAAGAATGGAGTTTTCTTGGAGACGCCTTTATCAAGGTTTTCTCTGGGAAGATTGGCAATTTTGATGCCATAACTTCATCTCTTGTTAATATGCTCTATATGCTAGTTTCGGATAGGTACTTTAATTTTAGCAACTGTGTCATGCTAGAATTAGGTTCCAGATTAGGTAACAAAGCTAATAGACCACATAACATCTACTATGCTAGATTCTTTATGTTATTGGCTAACCATGTTGCTGAAGGATTGGTTATATCAAATGAGAACAATAAACTCAAATGTCGGGCATAAGAGAAAAGGGTCCTTGCAGACCTTTTGAGAATGAACCTCAACAGCCAGGTGCCATTGGTATATTTGCCAATCATGAATGCACCACAGGTAAGTGAGGTAAACACTTCTATAACTCCTATTGTTTCCAACCCCATTGTTTCTTTGTCTTCCAGTGTGACAATAGAATCTGTGTCTTTGTCCAAACAGGTTCCTACCAAAGCCACCAAAACTAAAATTTCAAAACACAAGTCAAAGAAAACCACCTCTGTTGTCTCTCAAAAGACAACAGTTGTAACAACTACCATAAACCCTGAAGGGAGTGAATAGGGTGTGAGTGGTGAGGGGAGGGGTGAACATCAAGAAACCCCCCAGGATAAGGTGGGAGAGGTGAGTGGTACCCCAGCCAGCCAAGCCACAGTCTCTCAAAAGACTGTGGTGGTTCAAAAGGAGTTAAACACATCCCTAGTTGCATCCTCCCAAAAGGGTGCAACTATTGAAAATAGTCCCCAACCAGGGATACAGAACAAAAGAGGGAGGGACACTGAAGCCACACATTCACCAATCAAAGCCTTTTCAAGGAAGAAGAAGGCCAAGACCCTAGTTTCCACATAAGGGGCACACACAGCACAGATACATCCACCTGTATCTTTGCCTTCTCAAATTCAGCTTGATGTGATTCCAGCAAATGTGGAGTCACAGCCCCATTCTCTCATAATAGAAATACATCAATCATCAAACTCTCCATCACCCTCTCTGGATGTGGATATGATATTCACATCAATTCCTGATTCTCCCTCATTAAAACTTAGGGAGGAGCCCCACTCAAAACCTGATGATCATCATCTTTTAGATGATTTATTGGATCATCAGCCAATTCTTTCAGATATAGTTGAAGAATCTGTGTCACCTCACTTAAAATCAATTCACACAGATTCAACAATTATGTCACTTTCTATATCTACATCTTTTCCTTCTTCAACGGATATCTCTCATCTGTTGACAAGTGGTTGTTCTTCGACGGATAAGCTTAACAGCAGTTATCCGTTGATACCATCAGTTTCCACTTCAACGGATATCCCTATCCGTTGATGGTCTCTACACATATAACAGAAACAATTCCAGCTGTAGAGGACATGGTTAGTGTACAATCACTTTTAGGTTTGAGGGAAGGGAGTGATATTTTGAGTGAGAGGCTGGGTTGCTCCCAGGCAAAAGGAGAGGTTGAGAGTCATCAGATGCATGCTATTTCTTCCAGCATGGCAAAAGTGAGTGAGGGGAGTGCCACCTTAGAAGGTGAGGGTGAGGGTGTGAGGTGTGTGTGAGCCAGGGGGAGTCCCTGATGCAAGAAAATAGAGAAAATGATAGAAAGGCAGGTACAGAAGCTATAAGGGTGGATCCAGCCATTGCTAGTGAGTCAATAATAGTGGATGATGCAGAAAAGGAAAGACAATTTCAGCAACATTACAAAGCTGTAATTGATAACATTTCCTTGGATGCTGACACTTTTACTCACCCTGTTCCAACCTATCAATTATTGGCTGCTCAGGACAATGTGGAGGCAGAACAGACTTTAAATATTGTACACACTTCAGAATCTCTTCTCAGAGACAAAGCTGCTGTTAACAGGCTGCCTTCTCAAGCTGGTGAGCCATCTGAAGAATTTGGAGTAAATTCTAATGATGATGACTCTGATTCTTTGGATGAGAGCATGAACTTAGGGGGAGAAGCAGGCCCAAGTTCTGTTCCAGATCTCCCTGATTGGGCATGGGCAAAGGCATCTACACCAGGAGAGTTTGGTGTCACTTTGGTCAGGCAAGTAATGACTATTCAGAAGGCCCTTCAGGAGACTACAGATGTTGGTACCAAGGCAATTCTTCAAGCTCATCTGGACTCTCTGCATCTCTTGCAGTTGCAGCATTTCAAACAGAATCTAAGTGTGGATGAACTCAAGCAGGACATTGCTGATCTGAAATCCTACAATGCTGAGAAGATGGATTCAGTCATGCTTTATGGTACTATGCAAGATTTGTTGGGGAGACTGAGGAAAGCATCTGATGCTGACAAGAGACTGGCCAGGTTGGAAGACAGAGTTCAGATCATTGAAGAGTCTATGGTCACCATTCTTCAGAATCAACAAACTCAGACAAATCTACTAATGCAGCTGGCAAAAGCACAAGGCTTGATCCCTACCCTTGATGATAACAAAAAGGGGGAGAATAAAGGGGAAAGGGAAGGAGAGCCATCAACAACAGTTCAAATATCTCAAGTGCTAGTTCCTGCCATCACCACTTCTCTAACTATTCAAATCAAAGGAAAGCTTAATGGAATTGATCTAATCCAGATAGCAGCAGCTGAATTGCAAGTCAAAGAGCAAAGGAGGAAAATTGATGAAAAGATGCAACAAATTTTTGGTTCTACAACTTCTAAATCACAATCTGTGAAGCATAGCACAAAGGTGGAACCAATTATTATGGAGCTCAAGCCAGTAAGGAGGAATAAGGTTGGAGAGACTTCTCCCAAGAATCTGAAACCTATGGTTCTCAAGCCCAACAACAGATCCAATAAGGACTATACAAAGAATCCTCTAAGCCTTGCTCAGATGAAAGAAGTGGATTTTCCTCTTTCAAAGCCTGATGAAGACAAGGTTTTGGGTGGAAGTATCACAAAGCACAAAGACACCATGGATGTGGCTGTAAGGAGGAACATGGCTATTATCTTTAGAGAGGGAAAGAGAATATGTGTGATACAAGGACATCCCAAATTCTCAATAGCCAAGAGGGAAGAAACCAGAAGGTTGAAGGAAGAAGCCAAAAAGCTAAAGGCTGACAAAAGAGCACAAGCAAAGCTTGAAAAACAGCTAAAGTCAAGTCAAGCTGAAGAAAAGAAAGAAATTGAAGACAAAAGTGAAGATGAAGGTATGGGGGACATGGTTGATAATGATATGGAAGAAAGAAGTAAGGAAAGAGAGGAATGGCAGAAAGGGAACAGAAAGAAGGCCAATGCAAAGAGAAAGATGGTAGATGAGACTGAAGAAACCCAATCAAAATCCAAACCACTACCTTATATTCCTGAACCCATTGTGCCTGACCCCTTCATAAACATTCATGGTGAAACAATCATTCCTAAGGAGGAACCAATTGATTGGGACACCATCAAATTGCCCACCTTCTTAACCTCTTCTCCACCATCAAAGAAGCAGAAAAGAAGAATCAAATCAACACCCTCTAAAACCTCAATCAAATTCACTCAGAAGCCTAAGCCTAAGCCACAAGCCTCTAAGGATGATTATGTTCACATTTGTGACATAAAAGAATTTTCAGACATTGAACTCTATCTGGATGAGCTGGAGGAAGTAAGGGGAATAGCTGCCTACAGATAGCTACCAGAAAGACTAGTGTTCAAATACAAAGGAAGTGGGGAAAGAACTTGGCCTCTCTACAGGATTCTGAATGAAGGCTACTCTACCTTGGTTAGAGTCTACTCAGCCATACAAAGGGATTCTGGCTTTACCAGGACTGCCAAGACTGAGATTCTCAACAAGATTGCCAACATAAGGAAAACTTGGTGGGAGCCCAATGCCTTGCCTAGAACATTACTCATTCAAGAAAGAGGAATTACAGTTCATAAATCACCTCATTGGTTGATGGAGTTCAGAGACAACAAAGGAGTCAGAAGATTTTTCAGACTTGAAGATCAGCTCAAGATTGCCAGTAATGAAACTCTCAAGGATATGCAATCTAAGTTGGACATCAATGAAGAAGATGAAGCTGAGTTCTACAGACAACTTCAACTTCAAATAGAGGAGAATGATAGGAGGCTAGGAAAGAAAATAAGGGATCAAAGGAAAATAAATTAATCTGCTCAGGCTAGAGTAGCACCCTTGGAAACAATGTAATTCTTCAATTCCATCTCAGCATACACATTTTTGCAGCACTTTTGAATTTCTGCTTTATTACAGTTAATATATTTGTCAAGTATTTAGTTATCATCAAGCTAAACCCAAATTTATGCCTACAGTTCTAGTAGACATAAATAGGGGGAGATTGTTAGGAATATGTGTATTAGTTTGATGATAAGTTAAACAAAACAATTAAGTAGAAATCTAGTATTTGTAGCCTCAACGGATAAGACCAACTTGGCTATCCGTTGAAGGAGTAGCTTTACTTAGCAATAAGTTTAGTATTGTAGCACATTTCATTCTCTGGATTCAAGTTGTAATTCTTAGATGTTGTAGGAAAGTATCAGTCATGTTGACTACTAGTGGATATGCAAATAGGAGGGCTAATTGTAAATATTTCATGCCTTATAATTTTGTATAAGTGAAGAAGTATCAACTGATATTGAAGACCTTCAACGGATAAGATATAAAGCTTCAACGGATAATATCCATCAATGGATAAGTGCTTCAATGGATAAAGACTTCAACTGATAATGCATCAACGGATAAAGCTTCAACGGATAAAGCCTCAACGGATAAGGCATCAATGGATGAAAGCTTCAACGGATGCTTAGTTCATTAGCAGTTGATAGTGACAATTCATAAGCTGATAGAGGCACATGGGTTACCAGAGACAAACTAGAATGTGGAAGCCTCTAGGAGGAATCAAGAAAATGCAGCATTTCCATTCTGGTGCAAACAAGGAAGTATTCAAAGATTAACAGCTAAGCCTAAATTGCATTGGATAGAGAAATGAAGAAGAAACATGTGAAGAGCCTTTTTAATTGTATTTTACAATTTTGTCTTCACTTGTAAACTTGGTGATATATAAACCAAGTAGCAGCTAGTAATTAGATGTGAATTTTCCAAAGCTTTTTAGAAAAATCCAGAGAGAAAATCATATAGTTTGTACTAGGAAGCAGATGTGATTTAATTCTTTGAATCACAGATTTTCTAAAATAACACGTCTCTGGTGGAACAACAAATCCACCAGAAAAGTTTTTAAGTTCTCTGTGTTCTTTACATTTGTGTTTGAATATATATCTGTCTGCATTAGCTTCAAGCAATTCACACACACTTGCTCTCAAAAATACTTAGCCTTAGAAACTGCTCAAAACTTGAAAAAGTTTTGAGATTTACATTCAACCCCCCTTCTGTAAATCTCATTGTTAGTCCACTGGGAATAACAATTGGTATCAGAGCTAGCTCTTAACATACAAAGAGTTTAAAGATCTATACTACTAATATCATGAGTAAGAAGGATATTGGTGTAAAGATTCCACTCTTGGAAAGAGATAAATATCATCACTGGAAGGTGAAGATGCATTTACATCTTCTCTCTCAAGATGAAAGCTACATCAACTGCATTGAAAATGGTCCTCACATCCCTCACAAGGTGGCCACAGCTGCTACTGCAATAGTTGCTGTTGGACAGTCTATTCCCAAGCCAAAAGCAGAATGGACTGTTAAAGATATTGAAGAGGTTCACAAGGACAAGAAAGCCATGAACATTATGTTTAATGGCATGGATCAAGATATGTTTGACAATGTCATTAACAGCCAAACTGCTAAGGAAATTTGGGATACTGTGCAGCTTATCTGTGAAGGCACTGAGCAAGTTAGGGAAAACAAAATGCAACTTCTCATTCAACAGTATGAATATTTTCATTTTGAAGAAGGAGAATCATTGAATGATACCTTCAACGGATTTCAGAAACTGTTGAATGGATTGAAGTTGTATGGGAGAGTGTACCAAGTCAAGGACTCCAATTTAAAATTTCTAAGGTCTCTACCAAAGGAATGGAAGCCTATGACTGTTTCTCTAAGAAATTCTCAAGATTATAAGGACTTCACACTTGAAAGATTATATGGAATTTTGAAGACATATGAACTTGAGATGGAGCAAGATGAGCTGTTGGAAAAGGGGAAGAGAAAAGGAGGATCAGTTGCACTTGTAGCTGACAGTGAGAAGGTTGAAACCAGGAATGAGGAGAAGACAATGCCAAGTCTCAAAATTGGCACAAGCAAATCAGAATCAAGCAAGGGTAAAGAGCAAGTAGCTGAGGATGAAAACAATTCCAGTCAGGATGACTCTGATGATGTTGATGAACATCTGGCTTTTCTGTCCAGGAGGTTTGCAAAGATGAAGTTCAGGAAAAATACAAAATTCACTAAGCCAAACAAAAATATGGTGGACAAATCCAAGTTCAAATGTTATAACTGTGGCATTAGTGGACACTTTACAAGTGAGTGTAGGAAGCCAACCTCCAGGGGTATGCCTGGACTGAAGACCTCCTCCTGTAGTTAATGGGTGTCCTCATTGGGGATGTGGGGTGTGTGTGCTTTGGGAGCTCTGTCTCCGTAGTCTACGGGTGTCCTCGTTGGGAGACTTCGGAGTATCCTGCACTTTGCATCCAAAAACTTGGGATCACTTGTCCTGTAATATGGTAGGAGCTCCTTATCGGGGGACAAGGATGCGTCCAACATTTGGGGTGAACCACGGCTGTACCTGCGTCCGTGGACTAGAGAAACAGCTGGTAGTGGAGGGTTATCCTTGGCCAGGGAGATGCCTCATCCGTGAAGTCTCGAAGCCGCGGACAAGCCTTGGGCCTTTGTGGTTGGGACTCATCGGCGGACATTCCTAAAGCTAGTAGAAGACGGTTTCCAATGGGTTTCCTACTGGGCCTCGGGATAAGAAATCTAAGCCCATTAGGTTTCTTGTTCCCCAAGAACTACGTGGGCTTGATCCCCTATAAATAGGGGTACGTAGGCAAATTGTAAGGGGTCAGAAGCGAGAGCGCAAAGGAGCCACCACTAACCCTAAGCAATCTCAGCCCCCAAAAATCACCACCACCAAACACTATTCATCTTTTCTGACGAATACTGTTCATCGGATCCAGCGATTACTGTTCACGTTTCCGACGAAGAACTGCCATCACAGATCTTGTTTTCGGCTACGAACCTCAAACTTTGTTGCTCCCAAATTCCTCCGTCAACAAATTGGTGCTAGAAGGAGGGGCTAATCAAGATCTGCATCTAGGAGGAAGGATGTCTCAATATCGTGATGGAAGTTTTTATGACGGAAGTTCTGTGGAAAATTCTGATCACGGCTATGAACATGAACCCTACGTTCCACCAATGACTGATCGTCCCACTCCGAACGTTGGGGGACAGCCGCCTGTGCTCATCAGCAACGCCGACTTGTTGGAACAACTGTATCGCATGGGCGATTTTTGAATGGCTTCGATTCAAGGTTGAACACCGTGGAGCGACGCAAGACCATAAGGGGCCTTCGCCGCAGCCGTTCAACTCATGCACCTGGAAAAGCACCTATGACTGATAAGGACGCCTCAGCCGGCCACGGCCGTACTGGAGGAGGACGTGTGTCGATAACCAGGGAGCCACCCATCCATACCGGTCCGGACGTAGTCTTGAGGAACGCCGACAGGTGGAGTCGATGCCGGAAAATCAACAACGGGGCTTCGCGGCTTTGAAAGATCGCTCGGGGATCCGCTTGGGCGATGATGATTTAAGAATGTTGCTGCTTGAATGGCAAAAAGAAGCTGATGGTGGAGATGTGATGCCCCATGATACAACGCGTGTGCCCCTGAATTCCCAGGAAAATCGGGAGTGGCACCGCGATCATGAGAGAGCTCCTCCCCGCAGATGGCTGGATCGATATGGTCGTGGGTATGGAAGCGATCGTTGGAGAAGGCCTCAATGGAGGGGAAGAGGTGAAGGCCGAGGTAGGTACTTAGATGGATACCGTCGCGACAATTATCGCGGCCACATTGATTCCCGCTGGCATAATCGAGCAGACAGCGATAACTATGCGGAACATAATGATCACAGAGATGTGGAAAACTATGATCGCGGGACGGCTCGAGGCCGTGGTCGGGATCAAGGAGAAAATCAGGGGGAGATCAAGGTCGGAACCCCGAAGTAATTATGATACCCAAAGACGCCCAGAACACGAACCAGCAGCAAGCCCCTCTAGGGGAACCAAGTAGAGGTACCTCCACTGCAACCCCAAGGTCCGCAGCCTCAGATGCAGACTATTCCGGGTGTGGGAACTTTTAATGTGGGAGATCTAAAAAGGCTGCTTAACCACATGGAAGGCAGAGTGACGGCCACAACTGAAATCCCTTCCCTATTCTCGATGGCGGTGAGAGAGGCACAGTTGCCGGTCGGGTATCGCAACACTATTAGCGATCTCCGTTTCCACGGAAACTCTGATCCTGTGGAATTCATGGGTCGTTTTAATATAGAGATGGATATGTACCAAGTCCCGGACTTGGCTCGATGCCGGCTCTTGGCGGCAACCTTTAGAGAAAGCGCCCAACAGTGGTTTCAAAAGCTCGGACCAGGAGTGATCACTTCCTGGGAGCAGATAAAAACTTTGTTCTTAACCAAGTTCCAAACTGCGGTAAGATATGCGCCCTCTGTCATAACTCTTGTCAATATCAGACAAAGGGAAAATGAAAGCTTGACGTCGTACTTCAAAAGGTTCAACGCTGAATCTACCAGCGTGAGGGGAACATCAGACGAAGCCCTGAAAAGCTTTTTGATTGCAGGATTAAGGGTTGGTTCGGATTTTTGGAAGCACTTACAAGGAAAAGACCCGGCTACTCTAGCAGATCTCTTTGCTCTGGCAGAATCGTTTAAAGCCATAGAACCATCTCTGGCAGAGGTACAACCGACTTCGCAGATAAGTCAGAGGAACAAAGCAAGGAAGAGAGATAGGTCTCCAAGCCCAAGGTATAGAAGGGGCAGTCGGAGCCCAGACCGGGTGAATACCACGAACACGAGGAGGGGATGGAGTCCTCCCTCAAACTATGACTACAGAACAAGCCGGTACATGCCTTTGGTCGCATCTATCGAGCATATCTTCGAGGTAAACAAAAACATAGGGCTATTTAGAAAGCCTGAAGCTTTATCATTATGGCAAAGCAAAGACAAGAAAAAGTACTGTGAATACCATGAATCATCTAGACATAACACGCATGAGTGTCGACATTTAAAAGATGAGATCGAAGCGCTTATCAAAGAAGGATACCTTGGCGAATGGGTAGTCAAGGAAGTAAGGAAGCACAAGGATGACAGAGCAAAGGAAGAAGAAAGGCAAGCCCCGCGGGGGTCGAACAATGATGCTCTGGAGAAAAATAAATTTGTCAGGGATGGTAGCATCCGAACAATCTACGGGGGAGATCCCGGGATGGAATGCAGTAACCGAGCCTTGGCAAAATATGCTAGGGAAGCTCGGTTCAGACCTCTCACGGACATTCATAGGGTGGAAACTCGATCGCCCAAAGTATTTAAGGGCGAGTCCATGGATATTACCTTCAGAGAAGCAGATGCTCGATGGGTGCATCACCCCCACGATGATGTGCTAGTTATTTCCATCCAGATCAGAACCAAAAACGTCCATAGGGCCTTCGTGGATAATGGAAGCTCGGAAAATATCCTCTACTACAGCACCTTTAAGAAGATGGGGCTACCTGATCAGGATATGTCGGGGGAAGATTCGTGGGTCTATGGCTTTTTCGGCGTGGGAGTTAGAGTCATGGGATCGATTCGGCTGCCATGTACTTT
Source organism: Apium graveolens (assembly GCF_009905375.1). Lineage (NCBI taxonomy): Eukaryota > Viridiplantae > Streptophyta > Magnoliopsida > Apiales > Apiaceae > Apium > Apium graveolens. The sequence goes on along the minus strand of NC_133657.1, from coordinate 8,164,259 downwards.
GGGGGAAAGCCCGTTGTCGGTAACAAAGATGCTCGAGTTTAAGGTCCTGAATCAGGAATCGTCCCACAACGTGTTGTTGGGATGACCTTTTTTGCGGGAAATGAGGGTTATTACTTCAATCCACCACCTGACCATCAAATTTCCAATGCCAAATGGGGTGGGGAGTATAAAGGGCTCTCAGTATGACTCTCGAGAGTGCTACTGGCAGGCTATGAGAGGCTTAAGAAAAGACTCCCACGTCGAAGATACATCAGACGATGATCAAGAAAAGAGCATTGAGCAAACGATCGAGGAAATCCGAGTCCATTATTATGTCGAGCAAGAAGACGAGCGTCCCTCTGGGCTTCCCCCAGCAACGTTGTTCTTGGGAGACACAATCAAAATTGAGATGTTGGAAGAAGAGGAGGCCTCCAACACCATAGTTCAAGCAGATTTCAATGGGGAACGGTTAGAAGGAAGATTCGACATCTTTCGAAACCTCAAACAGGATGAGCATGAGGTAGATGCCCTTCTTCCTGAAGGAGCGCCCTTGCCCGCGAAACATATCAAGGAAGTTGATGCCCCTGCGATGTAGGGCGCGCCTTCTAAAGAAGTCGACGCTCCTCCTAAAGGGGATGTGCCTTCTCTACAGGACAGTGAAATCCATGAATCGCCTGACCTGGATCCCCGGATACCAATGCCAACGGAGAAGATGGGGCCAGCAGAAGATACAATTGAAATCCCTGTCGACGAAAAAGATCCAAGTAAAGTTTTAAGAACAGGATCTCAGTTGGCACCAAGGTTGAAGGAGGGCCTTTCGATATTTCTCTTAGCGAACCTTGACGTATTTGCATGGAACCATTCTGATATGGTAGGAATTGATCCAGAGGTAATGTGCCACCGTTTGAATATCGATCCCAAGCATAAAGGGGTTCGACAAAAGCGCAGGGTCGTAAGCGGAGAGAGAGCTATAGCCTTAGCAGAGGAAGTAGATAGGCTCCTGGACGTCGGACTAATTCGGGAATCCTTCTACCCAGAGTGGCTAGCAAACCCGGTGTTGGTAAAAAAGCCCAGCGGTAAATGGAGAACATGTGTGGATTTCACCGATCTGAATAAAGCGTGTCCAAAGGATAGTTTTCCCTTGGCAAGAATTGATCAGTTGGTCGACGCCACGGCAGGACATGCCTTGCTTAGCTTCATGGACGCATACTCCGGGTATAATCAAATTCCCATGTATGGGCCCGACCAGGAACACGCCTCTTTTATTACTGATAGGGGACTCTATTGCTATATTGGAATGCCATTTGGTCTGATCAATGCTGGTGCCACTTATCAAAGATTGGTAAACAAAATGTTCAAGAAGCAGATTGGAAAAATGATGGAAGTGTATGTGGATGATATGCTCGTAAAGTCTAAGAAGGCAGAAGATCACATCGCTGACTGAGCTGAGATGTTCCATATTCTGAGAAAGTATAAGATGAAGCTAAACCCTCAGAAGTGTGTATTTGATGTGGAATCAGGTAAATTCTTGGGATTCATGGTCAACCACCAGGGAATTGAGGCCAACCCAAAAAAAAATCAAGGCTCTGTTGGACATGAAATCTCCCACCAGCGTCAAACAAGTACAGAGCCTGACAGGAAGGATTGCGGCCTTAAATCGATTTGTCTCAAAGTCATCAGATAGGTGCAAGGAATTATTCAAGGCAATTAAAGGAAGGGGGAAGGATTTTGTGTGGACCCCTGAGTGTGAAGAGGCTTTTTTGAAAATCAAAGAGCAGTTGGGAAATCCTCCAATGTTGGTAAAGCCGGAAGACGGAGAAACATTGATTCTTTAATTGGCGGTATCTGAATACTCGGTCAGCGCGGTGTTGGTGAAGGAAGAAGCAAGCCACCAGTGGCCCGTGTACTATGTGAGTAAAAGGTTGCTGGATGCGGAAACCAGGTATACCAACATGGAAAAACTGGTGTACGCTCTTATTCTTACGGCATGAAAGTTAAGACTATACTTTCAGGCTCACCAAATAGAAGTTCGCACCGCTTATCCGCTTCGGCATATTCTACACAAACCCGAATTTTTGGGGAGAATGTTAAAATGGGCGGTAGAGCTAGGACAATTCGATTTGGAGTATTGTCCTCGCACGGCAATCAAGGGACAGGCACTAGTTGACTTCATACTTGACTTTGATTCTGAAGTTGATAACAAGGCCATAGTGTTGGCGGAACCTTCCTCGCAAGAAAATTCTCATTATGGTAAAAGGGAGGAACTCCCACACCCTTGGTGGATATTACATGTCGATGGGGCCGTGAACAACAATGGATCAGGTGTCGGGATTGTCTTGGTCACTCCGGAGGGGCACCGTTTGATGAGTGCTATCCATTTTAAGTTTTATGTCACTAACAATGATGCTGAGTATGAAGCTTTGATCAACGGTCTGAAATTAGCTCTGGAGGTGGGGGGCCATGAATCTGATAGTTCGGAGTGAATCCGAATTAGTTGTGAACCAGGTCAACGGAGGTTTCCAGGCCCGGGGACCGCGGACGGAGTTATATATGAGATGTGCGCAACGCCTATTGGAGAAATTTGAAAATGCCGGGCTAGAAAGCGTTCCGCGAGAAGAAAATAGTAATGCAGATGCTTTGGCCAAGATGGGGTCACAGATGGACAGCGTCCAACTTGGACAAATCCCTTTGGGAATCCAGGAAATCCCGAGTATTCCAGAGGTGGAGGTATTTCAGACGCAAGAAATCCCGCGAAAAAATTGGATGACCCCCATTCATAACTATATTCAAAAAGGAGCTGTACCAGAAGACAAACTACAGGCTCGACGCCTTCGGTACCAGGTTGCAAAGTATGTTGAATATGACGGGATATTATACAAGAGAGGATTTAATCAGCCAATATTGCGTTGTGTGGATATAGAAGAGGGAAATTATATTCTTAGAGAGGTGCACGAAGGGATTTGTGGCAATCACTCGGGGGGTGGTTCGTTGGCATTAAAAGTACTCAGACAAGGATACTACTGGCCAACTATGAGAGATGATGCCTTCAAGTTTGTCCGGGATTGTGATCGTTACCAGCGATTCGCCAACTATTCCAACGCCCTGGCATCTACCATTACCTCATTGGAAAGTCCTTGGCCTTTTGCCATGTGGGGAATCGATCTCATTGGAGAGTTTCCCAAAGTAAAGGGGGGTATGAAATATGCCGTGGTGGCTGTGGATTACTTTACCAAATGGGCAGAGGCTATGCCCCTGGCTAGATCACGACAAAGAAGATAAGGCACTTTGTTTTCAATTCCATAGTATGCATGTTCGGTATCCCCTACAAACTCATCTCGGATAATGGAAAGCAGTTTGATAGTAAAGAGTTAAGGAAGCTTTGTGAGAACTTGAACATCAAAAAGGACTTTGCTGCAGTTTATCATCCGCAAAGTAATGGTCAGACGGAGGCTATAAACAAAATCATAAAACATACCTTGAAGGCAAAGCTGGAAGAGAAAAAAGGAGATTGGCCAGAGGAGATGCCCATGGTCCTCTGGTCTTACAATACAACTCCCAGATCGACTACAGGAGAAACCCCATTTCTGGTGACTTATGGGTATGAGGCCATGGTTCCCATGGAGGTAGGAGCTGGATCCCTCCGGAGAGACGTGTTTGTTGAGGAAGATGCAGAAGTTAACCAGAGGCTTCACTTGGATTTGTTAGACGAAGCCCGAAAAAACTCTCAATTAAAGCTTGCTGCATATCAGTAGAGAATCGCAAGGTATTTTAATAAAAAGGTAAAATCCGTGCCGTTCAAGGTTGGGGATCTTGTGTTGCGAAAGGTTATGCCTAACACTAAGATAGCTCAGCACGGGGTGCTTGGAGTTAATTGAGAAGGACCGTACAAGGTCAACGCTATACTCTGGAAGGGAACCTATCGCTTGGAAGATCTGGATGGTAAACCTATTCCTCGAGCGTGGAATGCGGTACATTTACGGAAGTATTATCAGTAGGGTGTGGTTGTGTCCCCCTCATTTTCATGTTTAATTCCTATATAATAGACTAGTAGCAAATAAATTCCTCCTAGCCTAGGGGTAGTACATGTGACTGCAAACCTTGGAACTAGCAGAAGGAAGAAAATTTTCAAATGATTTCCCCATAGAGCATAGTAGCCATGGGATTGGTGTAATTTGTACACTAGAGCGCATTATCAATAAAAGAAAGAAGTTACTTCAAATTGCTTTATCTGTTTGGCATGAAAATTTTTCACTTGAAGAAAACCAGAGGCGCGCCCTATGTTAAGGCGCGCCCTATCGAATAATTGTTATTTCATAATCAAGATAACATAGTATGCATACATGAAAGGACGCGCCTAAAAAAAACTGTCGACGAAGAAATAAAAGTATATGGCTAGTAAAATAAACTAAGGTAAAAGTCCTCCAGATTAAGGCGCGCCATTGTGCTGGCACTCCAGTGAATTATCGCAAGGGAATCGCTGATAAGAAAAAGTACTTATTATTTGTAAAAAGAAATAAGGCGCGCCCTCATGCTCCGGGAAAGGAGTCTATAGATCTCAATAACATGAAAAACACACACGAATGTGCTAAATAAATATTCTCTAAATGACAAAGGGCGCGCCCAGTAGTGACATAAGTCATAACAAACTGACTGAAGATTTATGGAAATATGATATAAGGGCGCGCCATCATGAAAGTATGAGTCTCATGTTTTTGGAAATATAAAATGGCCAAGAAAAAGTCGAAGTGCCTTAACAAATTTTTATGCATACTGAAAAAGATAAAATCTTATTAAGCCATACGAAATGTCATAGTGCAAAGGAAAAAGAGTAGCAAAAAATAAGTCGTACAACTTTACACAGCATCAAAAGAGGGCTGGCTCCTCAGAAGTATTTGAAACTTAAGTACGAATGCAGGATAAACATAAATCAGGGCGCGCCCTGAAACTCGTCTATTGGGGGAATGGTTTGAAGAGGAACAGTAGGATCAGCTTCAGGCGCGTCCTTAGAGGTTTCCTCTCTTGGCGCGCCCTCATCTTCTTCCTCTAATCCAAGCTCTACCCTCCTCGCCTTGATTTCAGCAGCATGCTCCTTCTTGAATTCTATCATCTCAGCAACCATTTCCTCCCCAAACTTATCAAAAGTGTAATCAGGATCATTGGCCATAAAACCAATCCTGTAGAAGTGGAAACCACTGGCAAATGCTTCATCAGTCATTTCCATCTTCTCATCAGGCCAACCCATTTTCTGTTGCTCCTCAAGATACTCAATCCTCAAGTTAGCTCCACCAAGTTCAGTGTGGAGAGAGCTAGCCTTTTTGTTGGCAATCTCCAGCTGAGAAGTAAGATTGGCCACATCATCCTTGAGGGAAGAGATTTCAGAGTCCTTGGCTTTGATATCTTTGGCATGCAGAAAATCCTTGTCTTTAAGGGTGTTATTCAAAATATTATTATCACCTTGTAGCCTCTCGAGGTGCGCTCTCTCTTCAAGAAGCTTGTCCACCACCCGGGTGGAGTGGACGAATAACTGGCAGGATGCTTTTATGGAAGCACGAGTGGCCTCTTCCAAGTCCATGGCTTGCTACTGTTCCACTTCTTCATCTGAAACATGAAGGGAACCTATGGGGCCGAGGGAATTTAAAACAACAGATGAGCCCGAAGGCGCGCCCTCTGTTCTATGCCTTTTAGGCGCGCCCTGTTTATCCGTAAGGTCAATTACGGGCCTTTTCAGGACAAGAGTTGTTTGAGGACTAGGAGTTGGATTTGGGATGGATGCCTGTGCTGCAGGAGCATCTTTCCTTGGCTTAGGCTTAGGTTTGTCACCAGGGCGCGCCCCGAAGGATATGGGGATTCTTGGAGGAGCCATTTCTACATAAAATATAAAACATGTTAATTAAACGTGACAATTAGGTGTGCTGAACAAAGCAATAAAGGCAATTGATAAAGATAACATTGATAAATATGTATAAAGTGATACACCTAGAGTGAAAGGGCGCGCCCTAAGGGGCGGAAAGATTAACAACATTAACAGGAATTTATATCTAGTATGCTAATACAAAAGCTAACAAAAAGGAAGCTAGGGCGTGCCAATTATAGAAAGGCGCGCCTTTAGACTTTGCAATGATTGAACCAGAAGGATCTTGGCCTTGAAAAGAGCTGTCTTCTGCTTCATCTTCTTCTTCTTCAGCCTCTTCTTCACTATCTAGGTCAATGACACGGGAAACAGGGGCACCTTTCCTAAATTTTACGTATTTACATTTCGTTCCTACTTGGTCAGAAAGAATTCCGACTCGCATCAAATTGGTCCAGGTGACTAAGGTCTTTAAGTTCCACCTGTCAGTAGCCACTCTGAGAAGGGCTTCAGCTTGTTGTTTGGGCTCGCCCTTAAGTGGTTTGGCCACTGGTCTGTCTGAAAAAGTATAATGATGTAAAAAAGGAAAAAAGGAACATAGAAATAATGTAGGGAAAAGAGAAAGAAAGGGTGCGCCCTTACTTGGTGACTTGTTAAATCTTATCCTTAATCTGGGAACATCATACAAGTAAAAGAAGTTTTCCTTCCAGCGTTTTTCATGGCTGAGCTTGCCAGAGGAGAAACCTTTCTTATTATACTGCTTGTCTACAACCAAGTAGTAGTACCCGTGGTCAGACTTTCTCAGGTTAAAGAAATAAGTGACTTCAGCCATTGAAGGTTGAGGAAAACCCAGGTCCATGTAGAGAATGAACAGGGCCAGAATAAATTTGTAACTATTGGGAGAGAGTTGGAGTGGAGCCACGTTATAGAGTTCTATCACTTCCCTAAGATAGGGATGTAAGGGCGCGCCTATACCCAAAGATACCAGCTTAGGGCCGGTTACCATTCTAGGGATTTTAAAGTTCCTCCCATAGTTGAAAATATGGGGGCGCATCAAGCTTAAAGGGCGCGCCCATATGCCTTCCATATCATAAAACTCCATGAGCCCTTCTAGTTGCTCATCTGAACAGGCTGAGGACAGGCCCACGCAGAAAAGCTTTCCATGCTCCTTCCTAAAACGTTTCTTCACCGCTTCATTGCATGGTTCGAATTCGTTCCAGTCAAAGTCTAGTTCACTGTCAGAAACTTCCCAGTGCTGGAAGGGGATTGGAGAAGGTTCAGGAGAAGTGAAAAACTAGAAGGAGTCCTCATCAAAGAAATTTAATTCATCACGAAGGGGCGATACATTTCCTTCAGGCGCGCCCTCAGATATAGGAGAAGTAGGCGTACCCTGTGATTTTTGTGGAGATAGGCTTGGAGAAACAGCCCTATAGGAGACTTTGGATGGCCCTGCATCTACATTAACGCCTCTTTCGACACCTCTATATCTGTCAGCATTCAAGCTCTCGAACCAGTCGTCATCGTCTAATTATGTGCTAATAGGAGCTGGGGATCTTTCTTTTTGAATTAGTTTATGTTTCCCATGTCTACGAGACAAAGGAATGTTGTCTGTGGAAGAATTGTTTGAAGACTCCGCCATCAGGGTACCTCTTTTGGAATCCTGAAGAAGGCGTGCCACCCGGCTAAGAAATTCAGAAGTATGATGGGCGTTTGGAGGTTGAGGGTTGAAGTAGGTGCTTGGAGGCGAGTAGATTCCCAAATTGGTAAGGAAATCCTTGAATGGGTAAAAAGGAGAGGACGCGCCCTCGTTTTCCAGCTGTCAAGAAAATTAAGAAAGATTGAAGGTGCGCCCAGTTCAGAAAGTAAGAAGAAGGAAAAATAAAGAGCAATGAAAGGCGTGCATTGAAAAGATATCATGCCCCGATAAAATGGGTGGGCTTAAAAATTATCCTATTATAACAAAAGACGGGCCCTATCAGGAGGAGGCACGCCATAAAAATCCTAGTCTAAGGGAATGTTTTAAAATAAGGCGCGCCCTATTCAAGGAAAAGGCGTATCCAAGGGTACATCTCTAACTAAAGCTTGGCTTCATTTTGGTGAGAGAAGCCTATGAGGGCGCGCCCTAAGCTGCTGGCAGAATCTTAAAATAAATATGGTGATGTGTAGGTTATAAGTGATGATTTTCTAAGGCATAAAGATACTAACGGTTGAAATTCCCAAAAACACAAATTTGAAATTGATTACCTGTGATTTAGGATCTAAATGGCAAACACGGATATATACATTTATATATACACAGATACATACAAGAACTTGTACATTCAAAAATGGAAGATGAACAGTTTTGTGGCATGCATAAGGCTTTAATAGACGAAACTCAGAAATGAAAAGAGTCGGGTGTACCTTTTTAATTGGAGAAAGAGATGAGTTGAAAAAATTGAAGAAACGATGGAGGATTGAGGTCGACACCGGGTAAAATGTCTTCCCGCCGGTGTGGTGAGTTTTTGAAGAAGAGTAAAGTAGGAGAGAAGGAGTAAAAGTAAAAAGAAAAGATGTGGCTGATATTTATAGCTGAAAAAGTGACAGCTGTTAAAAATAAATTACATCAATCATGTCAGGCACGATTTCCGAATAATTAGGGGAACCGTTTCAAAATAATTCAAATTTTAGGACGCTCCCTCTGGAAGGCGCGCCTCAAAAGATTGACAGCAATCTGAAATTCAGAATGCATGAAAATAAGAACTTTAAGCAGATTAAGCCCTGTTTAAGGCGCGCCCAGAAAAATAATATTGGAAAGTATGTTTATACAGATTTTGATAAGGATGAGGAAAAAAAATCCAATCCCATTTTCAATGGCATATGGAATTTGGGGGGTAGTTGTTATGCCCAAAAATTGGTATAAACAATATTCAGATTAAGATTGATAAAAATAGTCAAAATTGAGGAAGGAATGCCTAAAATCAAGGAACAGATAAAGTTGTTTGCCTTGTGGAAGGAAAGGAGGCGCACCATGTGTGTATGAAAGGCGCGCCCTATATTTTGATGGCTGATGAAGAAGTTGCTGTCACTTGACCCCATGAATGAAGGGGCGCACCCTCAGCATGATGGGAAGGCACGCCCAGTTACTAAGGAAAGGTGGGGAATTTCCTGATCGAATCTCTTCCTATGATAAGCCTTAGGGCGCGCCCTAAATGAACGGAAGACCTTGTGAAGACTTCAAACATGACTGCTTGGCCGGGTTCTCTGGAAGATTGAAGGAAGATGGAGATTATTATTACTAACCTATTTGATGCAGCTACTCTATTGAAGTACTCTTTTCTGTAGCATACCTACAGGAAAGGCGGTGTCCGTGATCAGAGACCTCCAGGGGTATGCCTGGACTGAAGACCTCCTCCTGTAGTCAATGGGTGTCCTCATTGGGGATGTGCTGTGAAATCTGGTGTGTGCTTTGGGAGCTCTGTCTCTGTAGTCAACGGGTGTCCTCGTTGGGAGACTTCGGAGTATCCTGCACTTTGCACCCAAAAGCTTGGGATCACTTGTCCTGCAATCTGGTAGGGGCTCCTTATCGGGGGACAAGGATGCGTCCAATATTTGGGGTGAACCATGGGTGTACCTGCGTCCGTGGACTAGAGAAACAGCTAGTAGCGGAGGGTTATCCTTGGCCAGGGAGATGCTTCATTCGTGAAGTCTCGAAGCCGCGGACGAGCCTTGGGCCTTTGTGGTTGGGCCTCATCGGTGGACATTCCTAAAGCTAGTAGAAGACGGTTTCCAGTGGGTTTCCTACTGGGCCTCGGGATAAGAAATCTAAGCCCATTAGGTTTCTTTTTCCCCAAGAACTACATGGTCTTGATCCCCTATAAATAGGGGTACATAGGCAAATTATAAGGGGTTAGAAGCGAGAGCGCAAATGAGCCACCACTAACCCTAAGCAATCTCAGCCCCCAATAGTCACTACCACCAAACACTGTTCATCTTTTCTGACGAATATTGTTCATCGGATCCACCGATTACTGTTCACGTTTCCGATGAAGAACCGTCATCACAGATCTTGTTTTCGGCTATGAACCTCAAACTTTGTTGCTCCCAAATTCCTCCATCAACACTCCCAACTTGCCATTTTTGCACAATACTAAGGCCTTAAGTTCTTCAAACTTTTATACATATTCCAACATTGTATGAGATTGAACTAGTTTATTGAATTCCTCCTAAACATCTAACCCCTCATTTTTATTGAAACGTTTCATTAAAGATTCACAAAAGAATTCCCAAGAAACCTTACCACTAACCATCTTAAAACTTTGATACCATATATCTGCCTTACCATCAAGATATAGTTCAATCATTTCAACTTTACAAGAATCACTAACCTGATGAAGCAAGAAAAACTTATTGCACTTCCAGATCCAAGATCTTGGATCATCTCCCAGAAAATAGGGTAATTCTAACCTCGGTTGATGAACCCAGAGAGTCTTTGGAGCCCTATCTCTGCTACTTCCAGCATTTTCTTCTACCCCAATCTTGAATCTTCCAGAACCTGGAGTTTGCAACACAGGTGTTTTATCAACCAATATTTCACCATCTCTCCCTACTGTCTTCTCCCAATTAGAGTTTTTGAGAACCCCAAAAATCTTAGTCTTGATTATGTGCTCTATTGAAGCATTATAAGCTTCAATCTTCGCATCACACCCAGACACCAACGACATCAATTGCTCCATCTTATTGATTAAATGATTTTCCATTATCGAAGTACTCTCCGTAATCTTCTTATTACAATAATTACTTACTTCTTGAATTCGATTCTCTAATTCTCTCCATAAATCTTCAGAATGCTTCGATCTGGTATTATTCGCCATTACAACAGAATTGATTTCGAGATATCGAGAGCTCTGATACCAATTGTCAAGAATTGTACTAAAAGAAATGGTTTAATGAACTGAATACTAGTTTGACATGTTAACAGAATGGGAAGAAATACAGACTTACAACTGAATTGTTCCAAAATATACCCTAAATGACAACCCCCCATCCTCTCATATACTAGCTCCCTTTCCCGCCTTCTTTAACTAACTAACTATTTGATTCTATTTATGGGTCGGGTCATGACAGTTTGAATTAGATAGCGATCATCTCTATCAATAATTTTCATGGTATGTAAACATCACCAAAAATATTTTTCTAAAAAATAAATTTTCCTAGATAAAATGGGCATTTCAGTTATGACTAAAATAAATAATACTCAATTAGTACATCATAATTACTAAATTTCTTTCAGTTTTTTTGCATATTAAATAATATTAAATGCTATTTTATTTCGATTTTATTCATAATTATTGTATATTGTAATATACACATGAAGAATGTCAATTTTAAAAATGATAAATAAAAGAAGTTACTTTTGCTAAAAAATTATAAAATTTGTATTTAACTAATAGATTAATGATTAATATTCAACAGTTTTTTAAAATAGACTATTTATTGGAATGATGACGTAAGTTAACTACACCTCTAAATTTTGTGATAATTCGAATGAATGACGTATTTTAACTTTACCCTGATGTTATGAATGAACATAATTCGACCTCCCATAAAAATCGACGACGCCTACCCTTTATTTTCGTCGAACGAATTGAACCATCTAATATTAAAGTTTCTTGGTATTGTTTTTTACAAGCCCATATAAATTGCAGGGGTCTAAATTTAACAAATTTTGACCCTCGCCCAACTCAAATCAAGCGGCTATTTGACATATTATTATGGGCTCGTTACATATTTAGCCTAGTCCATAATTTTTGGTCCAACTTTCAATTCGGTTAACAGATTTAACCTAGGCCTTTTTCATTTACGCTTTGTATATATTTGTAACGTAGTCGCTCCCGCCCGCCGCTTGTACGCTCTCATTTCACATCTTCTTCTTTGGTCGTTCGCTATTGTCTGTAAGATTTCATTTCTCTATAATTTTATTCTTGATTTCTTGTTATGCTAATTGTTAGTTGCCAATATCTTGTTAATATCTATTCCGTTGATTTTTCTCATTTTTTCTTTTAATATCTTGTGTATATAATGTGTTTTCTCGTTAACTGATGTGTTTTCTCTATATGTTAACAATTAATTTCTGTTTATATATGTGTTCCCGATTGGTTTCATTTTGATTAAACATGGACATAAATAAGGCTGGTGGTACATTAAAAGATGACGATTAATGTTATCGATGAATGATTCATCAAATTTTCTGTTACAAATTATGATGTTATTTGAAATTAGAATTGAAACTGTAATTATTTGAACTTTAGAGTTATGACTTTTCTGAATTTTATATTATCAACTATTGTTATATTTTGATATGTCTGAAGTGAAACAAAAAAAATGGATTGTCCTTTCCGGTTATAACTTTGAATTTATTTTAGTTACACATACTACAATAGTTTTTCATATCAAATTAACTTGGAATATGTACTATTTTTTATCAAAATTGTAACATTTTATACATGTTTTACTACATATTTACAATACTTTAAATCAGTTGATATTGCAGACATATAATATTTCAATTAGTACGCACTTTAACGATATTTCATGCAAATTTTGCAAGCGCATACATAATATATATATATATATATATATATATGTGTGTGTGTGTGTGTATGTGTGTGTATATATATGTATGTATATTCATTAATCTTTTAACTGACCAAAAATTGACTAATCAATTTTATTATTCAAATTTTAAATAATTATAATAGTTAATTTTAACTGAATAAAAAATATGATATAAAAGTTTAATATCTACATGAAGTAGATAATAAATAAATCTTTAACTTAAAATCCAAATACTCATTTTATTTATCTATATTTAAGATTTTTATTTTTAAAAAATCATATATTTAATTTAATTACTTTAAATGACCAAAATTACGGTAATTTAACTAATTATAATTTGCTTAATTATATGTTATAAAGTCCTTTATTTTTAAATATTTCTTAACTTCAAAATATATTATAATCACCTCAGTTTGCGTACATGTGATGCATGTGATATATATGCATGTATATTTATAGGCATGTATTTTAATAAGTATATTTTTATGTGTATGTACGTATTTTTATATGTATATTTCTATGTATGTGTGTATGTATTGTATGTATATATGTATGTGTATATATATATATTTATATAACTATGTTAATTTTTTGTATTTAACCAATCTAAAAAGTAACTAAGATAATTCAAATTCAAATTTAGATAAATTTTACAAATATTATATAAGTCTTATAAATATATGTTTTTAAGTGTATGTCATTCACTTATAAACACTCGGGTTAGTAATCTCACTAGTCAACCAACTATTAATACTTTTAACTTGTTGGTAAGAAGATTGGAAAAAGGCTATCAGATGTTAAAAATAAAAGAAATATAATTATAATACAATTTGTAAAGATAGTAGCAAATAAAGAGTAGAACTGTCTATGCTATAAAAAGAAAATTAATTATAACATTATATTATATAGAAAAATAAAAATACAGCAATTAACATAACATATATCTACTTATTTGAATAATTATATGCAATAAAAGTTTATAAACATAACTGAAAATATGGATATGTACAAAAATTAAAAATATGAAATTATATAATAACATAAACTATTTTGTTCTTGAGACATGCTGAGCAAAAAAATGGATGGTGCAGATTATATAATAACATAAATAGTGCAAATTTTGCACTATCCAATTACGTAGATATAAGTTGCATAAACATAACATATATCTACTTAATTCAATAGTGCAAATTATATAATAACATAAATATGCAATTTTTATTTCTTCTGTTACATCTCTGCATAAGTTGCACTATTTTATAAGTTCTATTTGCTGCAGTGCGAACAAAGCATTAAATATTGCATAGTTTCTGGTAACAAGTAAATTGTATTGTATTATTATGGGTATTATTATGGGGGAGACATGCAAAATTCAGGTCCTAAATATAGAATCAAAGGTGTGGCTGATTAATATTAATAATTAATATTACTCTCCCTTAAAAATTAGAGGCACCCACTTTTTTCCATTTTAAGTTACTACACAATGCGATCCACAAATGAAAAGACAACAGAGAAAATGATGAAAAGCCAGAGAAGAAAAATCAACACATAACTGCCAAAAATGCTGAGCTTAAGAAGTCTCTTTACAGTTCTGCTAATAATACTTAATATTTAATTTCAAGGTAAACCAATTTTTAGCAGCAAACAAATTTTTAAGTAATGATGTTTATCCTGACTTGTTTATATATACTCCCTCCGTTTCACAATACATATTGTTGTAATTTAGTTGTTCACTTCAACTTTTAGCGTAAATTTATATTCTCGACTATTTCACGTATTTCTTATTTATATCTCCACGATCAACCTTATGGCCTTAAATTTTCTTTGGAAGATTGATATTATTAAGGATGTGACATTTTGTTCTACAGTTTTAGTATTCACCCTTGTTTAAAAATAACTAATAGGTGATGCTTGTTAAATTGTGGTTCTAAATTTTTATAAAATGTCTACTACTAAATTTGCAGGTTGTCAAGTCAAATCATGGAGAAAACAGGCATCCAGAATGTATGTGGATCATCAGATATTCCAGCTGCAGTGAAACCTGAACGAGTTGATCCTGCGAAACGTGGTATGATTACTAGGCCAGGATTTGGTAGGAGTGGAAGTCGCATACAATTGGAATCCAACCATTTTAAAGTTTCTGTCAAGTCTCCACATGAGATTTTTTACCAGTATAGTGTAAGTTCCATCAGGATTTCAGGGTTGAGACATGTACTAATGAATTTTAAGTATTTAATTTAGTATATTTTCTACAGGTTTTAATCAGTTACGAAGACAGGACCCCTGTTGAGAATAAGGTGATTGGAAGAAAGATTATGGATAAGCTGTACGACACGTATTCCTCACAACTTGCTGGTAAGAAGTTTGCATATGACGGAGAGAAAGCCTTGTTTACTATGGGGCCTTTACCCCGAAACAAGCAGGAGTTCACGGTTGTGCTTGAGGAATCCTTTACCAAACGGTTTGTTGTCTCTTTAATTCTTTACTTGATTACTATATTATAGTCATGAAACATTTAAACAAGATGGCAATTGAATTCATCTTCATATCAGTGAAATCGCATCCAGGTTTGGTGAACCTGGTAAAAGGTCTAGGCAATCTTTTTTCTCAAAATCTTACATAGTGGCGATCAACTATGCGACCAAGATACCTTTGAACTCTATTTTGGATGGAGCTGACACTGAACAAGTTCAAGATGCACTGAGGGTGCTTGACATTGTCTTGAGACAGCAAGCAGCTAAAAGGTATCTAGACGACCAGAACCAATTAAGAAACTTGCATTTTGAGATGATACATTTCTTACTGTTATGAATATGGAATATGCAGGGATTGCCTTTTGGTGAGGTAGTCATTTTTCCATGATGACTCTAGGATGCTTACTAGTGTTGGAGGAGGGGTTTCTGCTTGTCGTGGTCTCCATTATAGTTTTCGTCCTACTCAGGGAGGATTGTCACTCAACTTAGGTAAGGATGCTATATTTTTTCTGCCTAACCCTGTTTTCAAGATTATATGTCTAACACACTTATTTCACTTGATGCCCTTATATCACTTGATGCCCACTTACTCATTCATTTCTTCAGACGTGTCAACGACCATGATCCTTACTCCTGGGCCTGTAATTGATTTCCTGAGAGCCAATCAGGGTATACAGGATGCTCGTAGAATAGACTGGCTTAAGGTAATTCATAAAACAACACCTGAAAAACCTGCATTGTGCTTCTTCTTTTTGTGTCTATTAAATTGTTGTTTTACAAATACAACAGGCCAAGAAAATGCTGAGAAACATGAGAGTCAAGGCCACACATAGCAACAGAGAATTTAAGATAAAAGGGTTGAGTGAGAAGCCTTGCAACGAGCTATAGTAAGTTGTTTAATTTTTTTAATTCATCATTTTCTAATGTTCAAACGAAGAGGCCTGTGAATTGATTCTCACTTTGTTTCTTTCTGTTTGAAGTTTCATATTGAAAGAAAAACCTGAAGATATTGGTAACCGTGGTGAAGTGAAACCTAAGGAGATTACAGTTTACGAATACTTCAGAAGACATCTGAATTTGGAACTTAAAACTTCTGCGTACTTTTCGTGCCTTGATGTTGGTAAACCCAACAAACCTATTTATCTCCCACTGGAGGTGAGTAAATATGATTGAGATATGTTTGCATATTCTAGTTTCTTTATCTTTTAATTTAGTTTTTACTTGAAGCGATTGATTTTTTGCATGTTGTAATTTTTAGTTCTGTAGCCTGGTCTCCCTTCAGGGATATATAAAATCACTATCTTCTGTGCAAAGAGCCTCATTAGTGGAAAAGTCCAGGCAGGGACCTCGGGAGAGGAAAGAAGTTCTTACTCATGTAAAGTTTCTCCGGATATTTAAATTTTCAAGTTTTGGTTAATATTTCTCAGTGTAGCTCTTTAGTTCATTTTTTTTTAAAATATAATTTTTATTATTGATCAATGCACTTCCATTGTCAGTCCATGAAAAAGTATCGGTATGATGAAGATCCTCTCTTATATGCTTGCGGCATATCTATGGAGAAACAGCTTACCAAATTTGTTGGTCGTGTCCTTACTGCACCAAAGGTATTTTTGTTTCTCCTGTAATTTTTTCCGCGGTTTTATGGTACTTTAACATTTCATTTTCATTCCAATTGCAGCTGAAGATTGGTAAAAATGAAGTTTGCATTCCCGAAAATGGTAAATGGAATTTTAATAGAAAGGTATGTTGAGTGTCCGGACTTATATTTGGTTGTATTTTATCCTGATTATCTTATTATCAAATCTAATCTACCCTCAATTATTTTATGCCTCATGCAGAGACTTTACGAATCCATCAGAATCGATCATTGGGCAGTAGTGAACTTCTCTGCTCGTTGTGATATGAATGATCTATCGTCCAAACTTAAACAATGTGGAAGGGAAAAGGGGATGGTATGTATATTTTGCTTTGTCCATCCGATAAATTTTTAGTTATAAATGATGACAAATAAATTCTATTTTATCTTCAGGCTATTTATGATCCAGATGCATTTATTGAGGAAGAACGCCATTATAGAACAACTAACCCGTCGGTAAGGGTGGAAAAGATGATTAAACAACTCAAGGCAAAGCTCCGGGGACCTCCCATGTTGATCTTGTGCGTCTTACCACAGAGAAAGAATTCTGATATCTATGGTATGTTTTAGCCAAACTTTCATTTCACGGGCCAATATTATTCTGGTCGGTAGTTAATTTAGCATAATTTTATGTTTTCAAGGACCGTGGAAGAAGATATGTTTGGTTGATCTAGGAATTGTCACACAATGTGTTTGCCCACCAGTGAAACTTAATGACCAGTACCTCACAAATGTTCTTCTCAAAATAAATTCCAAGGTAATTGTGTTTTCAATGTCAGGAAGTTGTCATATCGAGTAGAAGAAGTCGATACCTCATATATCATTACTTAAACGAATGAAATTCACACCTACGTGTTTTTATCCCCTACCCCCAATTATTTTCTAGCTTGGGGGTATTAATTCTTTGCTAGAAATTGAAGCTGATTCTTGTGTGCCCGTGATAAACGACACTCCAACCATGATTTTGGGCATGGATGTTTCTCATGGCTCTCCTGGCCTATCAGATGTCCCCTCAATTGCAGCGGTATTTTACTGGCGTGGCACCTGTATTTGTTTAGTTTTTAGTTATACTCAAATGAAGCATATGATTCTAATTATTTGCTTGTAATTATTACTATTAGGTTGTTGGATCGCACACCTGGCCTTTGATATCGAGGTATAGTGCAGCTGTTAGAATACAATCATCTAAAGTTGAGATGATCAAGGGTTTATTTAAACCATCACCAAATGGCATTGATGATGATGGCATAATAAGGTATAATATATGTACATACTTGTCATGTATTTTAATTCTTATTGGGATCGGAGATAAGACTAGTGACTTGCAAGTTTCTGCACTTAAAAGAACCGTAAGTTTTGCTTATCCTAGCTAAGAGAGAGAATGAGATTGAGTAACCTAAATAGTATACTGATCAATCATTTTTATAGGTTGTAACTTAAAACCTAGGATATCAGTTCAGCTTGTTCATCACTTAGGTATAAATAAGTTTTTGATTAATCTTTAATTGACTGTATTCTTGTATTCTAGGGAATTGCTTGATGTATTCAGAAAGAGTAGCAATGGTCGCATGCCATCTCAGGTCATCATCTTCAGGTATCACATATTAAAGGCCAAATTGATGTACATAATGTTGATCTCGTTAAGCTTATGCATGTCCTCTTGCCCAGGGACGGGGTTAGCGAATCACAGTTCAACCAAGTTTTGAACTATGAGCTTGATCAAATAATAAAGGTACTCTCTTATTTTTTGCTTATTACTAAAATACATGATTAATGATTAGTATATTCTTATGTCTGTGTTATTACCCATGTAAAGATTATCAACTACCTTGATTAATTTTTCCATCCATGAGTTCACCTTATATTTTTGTGGAGATAAATTAGTTCATTGCGTTTCCAGGCTTTTCAGTATGACAGTAAGGGATCTATACCCAAATTCACAGTGATTGTTGCTCAAAAGAATCATCACACTAAGTTGTTTCAAGCAGGTCCCTATCAGAATCAGAATGTTCCTCCTGGTCTGCTCCTATAAACATTGAACTTCATTGTGTTATATTAGTCATGTTCCAATATGTCTTGTTACCTGTATCTTTGTTTCTGAGCTTGCAGGTACTGTTGTGGACACGAATATTGTGCACCCATTAAATTATGATTTTTACATGTGTTCTCAGGCAGGGAGGATTGTAAGTGGCCGCCTTTTCTTTCCTTCCCATTAATGTTTGGTCATAAAAAACTGTTGATCCTTTGATATGAGCTAGATGAATTAGTTTTTCATTTTTGTTTCGTACATTATGTGATGTCAGGGAACCTCTCGGCCTGCTCACTATCATGTTTTGGTTGATGAAATCGGTTTCTTAGCTGACAATATGCAGAATCTCATCCATTCATTGTCATATGTGTAATTTTTCAGAAACCAGACTTTTTGTTCTTTAATAATAATTTTTAATTTAATTGTCCGTATTATTTTTTTTGGCTCCCTTTAGGTATCAAAGGAGTACTACTGCAATCTCCATAGGTACTATTTTTTCCTCTTATTTTCGTGGAGTATGCTTTGGTATGTAGTTTTAATCAACTAACCTTGTGTTACCCTTAAACATGTTTATAGTTGCACCTGTTTACTATGCTCACCATACGGCTTCTCTGGTGGGAAAGATAATAAAGTTTGACGAATCCTCTGATACTTCTTCTGGAGGCGGAAGCCATACTTCAGCCGGGAGTGCTCTTGTCCTCGCGCAACCTAGATTGCACAAGGACATTGCACGGTCTATGTTTTTCTGCTGATGCGCCTAACGGGAGTGATCCTTTCCTTGTGCAACTTAGATTGCACAAAGACATTGCACGCTCTATGTTTTTCTGCTGATGTGCCTACTAGATAAGAGTTTATCATCATTAAACACGTTAGTGATTAACATTTGGAGTTTTGCTTATTCTCTTTAAGAACACAATTATCTACGAATTATTGATGATACTTGAAAAAAGAACTATACCAATCTCTCTGTGTTGCTGATATATAAACATGTCCAACACACAATGCTTGTTTGGGTGGAACAACGTATCTATCAAGTTGATACGATTCTACTATACGCCTGCCCTTTTCTCTTGCTTCAAAACTAATCTACTTCAGATGGATTTTGGTTTTCAGGGTGTATCGATTACTATCTTGCTATGAAATTTAATTTGAAACTATTTAGCAATTTGAAGTTTTATTGTTTTTTACGGTGTTAATTGCATACTGAGCCTCATTGGTTTGGACCATTGTCACTTTGATATCAATAATTTCAACAATTGCACTTTGCATCCCAGACTTTCTTGGACGCTGCATTTTGCACTCATCCATCAGTTTCCACAGTTATCGTTAAATAGGTCAGGGTAAAAATGTAATTCGACACTGTCTAATTACATTTTGACCATTAAAATTCAACATATTTTTTATCTTAACCCTCAAACATTTTTTATTAACAATTTCGATATTGAACTATAAAAAATAAACATTTTAACCATTTTATTAAAAAAAATTGATAATATTTATATATAGTTTATTTACAAAAAAAAATTATATTTTCGATAATAGTTATATATAGTTTATTTTATTTTCAAAATTTTGAATAGTTATGTATAGTTTATTTTTTATTTTGAAAATTTTATTTTTTTTTATTTTCGATAATAATAACCCCCTCATATGATATTTTCTGAAAATTTGTAAAAAAACGAAAGTGCTAGATAATAAAACGATCAATCATATAATGACCAAACCAACGATGACGATTCAATGATTGTTTCTCAATTGAAAATAATGATGACGATGACTCGATAATCATTTCTGGATTGGAAACGATTATAACAGACTTACAAGAATGTTTCTCGATCGAAAGATGACGATTACTTTCAAGATTTTTCTTAATTTTCTTTTTATTTTGCAAACCCTTGATATTTATTATTTTAAGTGTTGTGAGTTTATGGGAATTTAATATATTTTATTATTGTTGTAATACATAAAGTTTTTATAAATATTATTATCATTATTAAAATTGGGGAATTTCGTTATGAATGCCGGGAGAAATTTGGTATGTCATGTGCTACAAGACAATATTGATGTATTTATGTATTTATTTGATGAATGAATATAAATAATCTTGTAACGACATTGACCACTAGAGCTCCACAAAAATGTATACCGTTGACCACCCTAGTACAATCGAAGAGATCTGTACTCCATCCATATTAAAATAAGGGTAATGTTATTTTCAGAGCAATATTTCAACTTCCAGAACAAAAAGTTATTTAAAGGGAAAAATTACCCTATTATGATTTTTAATTTACTTAATATTGTGTTAACGGTTGCTATGATTATTATAGGGATACCAAAAAAAAAGAGTGTTGCATCTCTATTCTTATATAGGCTCCCTATTCAAATTTGGAAATGTAAAAATAAAATGTATCTCCAACAATCCTAAATCTTGATTATTTTAAGAGTTTTAAATGCTTCCTCGCTATTAAAGATTAATAGTTCCTCCTCAATTATTATTATATTATTTCCATTTTCCCCTGTATTCGACATGAATGATTCTTTTATAGGTCAACATGAATGACTTTAGTAATATTCATATATGGTTGATTAGTGAAAAATGAAAAGGGAGGTAGTTTGAAGGGCGGTTAAATAAAATATTTGATTTTATGTCCTAGATAAATCAAACCAAACCAAATATACTGAATATACCTTGAATATAGGGAGACTGTTTCCGTGAAGATCCCTGACTTAATGCATAATACATAAAATAATGTGTGTGAAAGTTAGGAAACTAAACATTCGCCCGTGATTTTATTCGCACGGGACTTATCTTTAAGTAAATACAATTGATCACGCAATCATACATTAAAAATGTAAAACTTAATTAAAAATGTCACATAATCTTCGCTCATGATTTATTTTCACATGGCACTTACCTTTGTCACGTGTCTCTTCACAAGGTCGTGGCTATAAAGACGAATAGTTTGGGGGTTGACAACCGGAGTTTTGATGAAAATAATCTTTCAAAAATTATGATCCGATCAATAACTTTTCAAGATTTTATACTCATCCCAAATATGAAGATAAAATAATTGTAATCCATAATATCATTCATGCCTTTATTTTTACACCCATCTTTTATGTAGTATAATATGATTGGAAGGGAAACACAAGTGATGATTGTTGTTAGTGTATGTTACAATCAATTCTCGATTGATCTCTGTATTTTGGAGTGCGTGTAATAGTAGATTGTTTATACATAATGTTGTTATAACCTAATTTCTGCCAATCCGGTCTTCGCCCCGTAGGTTGACTTCGGTCTGCAAAGAGAAGAATACGAGGGATGATCCCCCCCCCCCGATTCACCTCCGGTGTGAGAATAAGTTAACATGTTTTGGTATGGATAATTCGGAATACGAGATGGTGCTGTAATCTCTGTATGTGTGTGTGTTTTATTTCCTTATTTTTATGTATATAACCTACATGCTAACGATCATCCTCCACTGTCTTCAGTCAATTCCACCAAAAGGGGGAAGTGGATGTTGTGCCTCAAAAAAACACGTCGTCGCTTTTACTGGGCCGATCAACCTTCAGCTTCATGTCTTGACACTCATCAGCCCATGGACATTTTAAGTCCTCTTCAGCCCAAACGGACATGATGGGCCTAGTGAGATGGGCCTCCAACATGTCCCTGGGCTTCGGCCTGGGGAATACCTGGCTAGAGCCCATTTCTTCAGCCCGGTCGAACAAATGCCAGATGGAACCAAAATTTCGGAATTCGAAGAGATCTTCAGACGGTATTAAAGTCACTTGGGGAGGCGCGACTATCTTAATTATGACAGTTGTCTGTCTCGAGATTACAACCGCCATCCTACCGTTGAAATCCAAACATCTCTAATCACTACCGTTGGTTTCAAATCCAACGTTTCACGTATGTTTTTGGAACAATATATATATATACCTCCCATCTACTTCCATTTCACTCTTTATTTGTCCCTAATCTTCACATTCTCAGAGCAAAAGCTCCAATCACGGGTCATTCCATCTCAAAGTTTCCACAGTCACCGTACCCGGCTTTACGCTTTTTGGAAATAAGTAAGCAAATCAGTGTTACTTTAATGCTCTTTTTTCTTAATTTTTGATGCATGTCAAGTTTTGTATGCCTTTTCTCTATCTTTTTCTGCATGTATCTTTGTTGGGGTAGTTTAGGATAATACTAGGGATGAAATTGACCCTATTTCTGTTTCCTTTTCATTCTCCTTTTTCTCTCCCTCTTTTTTTTAGTTCAGGGGATTTTAGGGAAGGCAAAATAGCTATCCCCGGGCTTGAACATTATTCGGCATCTTTAAGCCTTAGAATAGTATCCGGCCTTCATTAGAACAATCTTCGGCCTTTAGACACACCCTCTGCTTCTTCTTTTTTTCTTTATTACTTGGAGTCTTTTCGGGATTTAAATATGGCATGCAGGTGTGTTGTGAGCCTTGGGCATCCTTCGGGATTCCTAAGCATAAAAACATACTTTGGGGGTCGATCCCTCGAGTCCCTGAACCGATCCTGACATGTTTTACTCGGCCGCCTTCTTAAATTTTTTACTTTATCTTCGATCATGTGGTCCGAGTACACGACTAACCTTCCTCATCTTCGAATGCGGGATTATGGATTGGTTACATGTTAGAGGGCCTTCGGTATCAAGCGGCCCGACCCACTTCAGTGACATTACTTCTTTCTCAGCTGCGAACAACCACACACAACTGAAGTCTAAAGACATAGAGATAATATGTGCCAAGTACCAAATTCCGAGGGGGGTTACCATCTCTATCAGCCAAAGAGTTTGGACCAGATTTTTAGTTGCCCCCCCCCCGTCCATTCGCGATGTGGAGGTCGCGCCATCGAGATTTCCTAGGTTGCTTTTAAATGCGGCTTCCGTTTCCCTCTTTTAAAGCTGTTAAAACATTTGTTCAGACATATGAAAATTAATTTCGATCAGATGGATCTAAATGGATTCATCCATATCAACACCTTCAAGTGTCGTTGTTTAGCATCCAACATCAAGCCTTCGACCCGACTATTCTGGTTCCATTATGACTTTTGGAGGAATAGAAAGAGTTTAGGGTTCTATACCATCGGCCTTAGAGCCGGCCGAGGGGGTTGGTGCTTCACCAATTCCAGTAATAAGAAAAGTCACACACATTGTTGCTACAGATCCGGCCTTTACTTAGAGGAGTTCGGGGTTTGGCGCGAGGTCGAACCGACTCGACTAGTGATGCTGGCCCTCGAGCCCGAAGAGGCAGTAATCTATGGGTCTTTAGTGTCCCTGAAGATGCCCAAGATGCCATTGTCCAGTAGTCGGGACAGGGACGGGCTGTTCGCTCTATGGGGTAGTGGTAACACCCTTTCCCTTCTTTATATGCTTTCCGAGTTTTCTTTTTTTGCTACTTATCTGTATAAATTTGTTGTGTCATGTTGCTTCAGCACCTAACATTTCCTCTGTTGGTTTTATTTCTTCCAGTGTCTTCCCGACAAGCACTATTGGAGAGAAAACAGAAGAAGGCTGAAGAGAAGCTTTCCTTAGAGAGGGCGGCTGTTGGCACATCTCATCCTGAGGATGCAGATACACGGGCTCCAGTTTCTTCAACTCCTCATTCTCCCACTCTTTCTCTAGAGTTAACTGGTGAGAATCGGCCAGAGGCATCTGAATCTGATGTCGACCCCCGCAAAAGGCTTCGGGTTCCTGGTGTCCAGGTTATCGAGACATATGCTCCAAAATGGGGTGTATTGTCTTCGAACTTCATTATTTCTTTGGCTTCTTCCACCGCAAGAGAGGTCGGCCCAGACTTATGCAGGGGACTGATGCTTCCAAAAGATCAGCCGGTCTATACCACTGTTGATCCGTTAGATGTCAGCACCGAGCTCATGGCTCGCCTTTTCATGGTATGCCTTTTGCCTTAGTCTTTTTATTTCAGGCTTTTTCCTTCCCTTATATTATTCCTGCCTTAATTCCTTTTTTTGCTTTGTTCCAGGTTGTTCCTTGGGCGGCTGATGTGGCCGACAAGGTCCAGGATGCGCAGACAAAGATGAGGGAGGTGGCGCAGACGGAGGTCAGGGCGACCCGGGCTGAAGAGGAGCTGGAGCGTGTGAAGAGAGCTCTGGAGGTGTTTGAGGGTCAGGCTTCAGCGCTAGCCAAAGATAAAAAGAATCTGGAGGAGGAAGTGGTTGGTCTGAAGAAACTCGTGGAGCAGCAAAATTCTCAGTTGAAGGCTACCAGGAAGGCGCTCCAAAAGGAGAAAAAAGATGTCGGAGCGAACAGAAGAGCGTTGTTTCGATATGGGCTTCAACGAGGCCGTCATTAGGGCTTCCGTCCGGGGTTAGGAATATAAGCTTCTGCTGGATGTCGGCATGGATACCCTGTCGGCAGAACCGGTGGCGACGGGCACTTGGTCATTTCCTCTGATCCGGACGAATACCTTTCAGACTAATTTTGTTATTCTTTAAGTTATCTATAAACTTATTGCCTTCGGGCTAGATTACTTTTGCCTTCGGGCTATATTCCTTTTGCCTTGGGGCGGTCTGTATAATATTTTACATTTGGTGCATCTTTATTTTCCTTAGCTTCTTTAAACTTGTCGTTATTTTCCGTATTGAATTTTTACTTCTCCGGCCTCCTTTTGGGCATTAGTAAAAAAAATTAAAAAAAAACTTTTTACTTCTTTGGCCTCAAATTGGGCCTTAGTAAATTTTTTGAACAGTTTACTTCTTCGGCCTCCTTTTGGGCCTTAGTAAACTTTATAAAATTTTACTACTTCGGCCTCAACTCCGGGCCTTGGTGAAATTTTAAGAAGTTTTTACTTCGCTGCCCTCAAATTGGGTCTTAGTAAAAATTTTAAAGAAGGATGCATGCCTTCGGATAACTAATATGTTGGCTAATTCATTGCCCATATCCGATGGTCTGTAATTCTAGCTTTAAAATTTATATAACTAAAAATTTATCATTCAATACTAAATAAAAATGGAAACTGGAAACATGTAGTTTTTATTGAGAAATAGGAGTTCATACAATGTCATAAATGCTTCGCATTTAGGGAATTAAAGTTGCGGTACTGAATTAAACGATATAAATAAATAGATTAAAATGAACTAACAGGGCTTCGACGAGCTTACTGGAAAAACTTTCGGAGCCTAGAACCATGCCAAGTGTTTTTGATGGGTTCCCCCGCCATGATCTTTAGCTTGTACGTTCCCGGTCTGAAAACTTCAGAGAACAAATAGGGGCCCTCCCAATTAGGCTGAAGGTTTTCTTTGCTTAAAGCATGGAGGTAGCTAGTTCCCTTAGTACCAAGTCACCGATGAAGAAACTTCCCTTTTTCACCCCTGAGTCATAATATTGGGCGGCCTGTAGTTGATATTTCAGATATCTATGGTGGTCCGCCTCCCTTTCTTCTTCTAGGAGATCTATATTGGCTCGCAGTCCAACCTCACTGCTTTCAATACTAAAGACTTCAGTTCGATGAGACTCTAGGCCCACTTCAATTGGAAGGAGGACATCTATCTCATAGGCTAGTCTGAAGGGAGTCTAAGTTGTGGACGATCTTGGTGTCGATCGGTAATCCCATAAGACCCAAGGTAGCTCTTCGGCCCAAAGTCTTTTTTCTTCACCCAATCTCTTCTTGATGCTGTTAAAGATGATCTTGTTCGCAGCCTCGATGGCCCCGTTGCCTTGAGGGTGGACCACGGAGCTAAATGTCTGCTGAATTCTGAAGTGGTGCAGGAAGGTTCTGAACTTGTTTCCGATGAACTGAGTGTCGTTGTCCGAGACACGTACTCTGGGGATTCCAAATCTTAGAATAACTTATTCCAGCACGAATTTTTTCGCCGCCTCTTCCGTTATAGTGGCTAAAGAACGGACTTTCACCCACTTGGTCATATAATTGATAGCCACAATACAGTACTTCCGGCAGTATTCCCATAATATCTACCGCCCACATAGCAAAGGGGATGGGGCTCGAGACTAAAGCCATCTCCTTAGGGGTTGCTTTGGAATGAGACTAAATAGCTGGCATTGTTTGTATTTCTTTGCATATTGGTGTACATCGGCCCTCAAGGTCGGCCAGTAGAAACCTTGTCGGAGAATCTTGAAGGCTAAAGCCCTTCTGGAGAGATGTTCACCGCAGATGCCTTCTTGGACCGTCTCGAGAGCGAGTTTCTGATCTTTCCTATCCAGACATCGGAGAAGCGGGGTTGAGGCCGTCCTCCTATAAAGCTTTCTGATTATGATGGTGTAGTTGGTTGCTCTGTATCTGACTTTTTGCGCCTCCTTTTTATTGAGAGGCAATATTCCCTTTTCCAAGAAGGCCAAAATTGGCGTCATCCAAGTTATCACTGGTGAATTTTCATATATTTTTTTTTATCAATCGAAGGGGTCTTCACTTCGGTGAGGTAAATGGAACCAGTGAGGCTTTGAGTCTCTGTCGTTATTCTCCCAGGCAATTTGGCTTAATTTGAATGATTGGAAAGAGAGATATAGTTATTTTACCTTGGTGGCGTACACTTTGGTTCTAGGATCCCTCTGCTCATATTCTCCCGAGAAGTGCTTCACCACCAACATGGAGTCACTGAACACCCTTAGATATTTTATCTCTAGTTTATTCGCCAAGCTCACTCCGACAAGCAAGGCTTCGTATTCGGCCTTGTTATTGGTGCGGGGGAAAGTGAACCGAATGTCCCGACATATCTCAAATTCATCAGGAGATGATAACATAAGGCCTGCCCCACACTTTGACCCTGCTACTGACCCCTCGACAAAAAATTTCCATTTCTCCGGCTGTCGGATCAACTGCTCTTCGGAAGTCAGGTCCGTTTGTTCCGAGAAGGTGCATTCCACCATGAAGTCGGCTAATGATTGTGCTTTAATGGACGTTCTCAGAATGTACTCCAAATCATATTCGCCCAGCTCAATTTCCCAATCGACCACTCTTCCTGAGGCTTCAGATCTTGTCAAAATTTTCTTAAGTGGTTGGTCGGTCACAATCTGCATTTTTCTCCCTTGAAAGTATTGTCGCAAATTTCCAGTAGTCATGACCAACCCATATGCGAATTTTTCAACGTTGGGGTACCTGGTTCGGCATCTTTAAGCCTATGAGATACATAAAAAAACGGGATGTTGATTACCTTCATATTCCTTTACCAGCACCGCTCCCAGAGTTTGGTCTGAAACAGCCAGGTATAGCTGAAGGTTTCCCTTGGATCTGGTCTCATCAACAGAGGGGCTTTTGTCAGGTACTCCTTTACTTGCTTGAAGGCTGTTTGGAATTCGGGTCCTCCCTCAAAGTTTTTGGAACCTTTCAGTACGACAAAGAAAGGTAATGCTTTTTCGACCGACCTTGAAATAAAGCGTCGAAGTGCTGCCAATCGGCTAGTTAACTTGTGAATGTCTCTAATGCACTTTGGGGGTTCCATATCGACACTGCTTTTATCTTCTATGGGTTAGCTTCCATTCCTCGTTCGCTTACCATATAACAAAAGAAACTTTCCACTGGCAACTCTGAACGTACACTTGCTCAGATTAATCTTCATATTGTTCCTTTTCAGGTTTTTAAAGCATTCTCGGATATCTTTGGCATGATCTCGAAAAAGCGATTTGACAATCATGTCGTCCACATAACATTTCATGTTCCGTCCGATTTGTTCCTTGAAGACTTTGTTGACCATACGCTGAAAGGTTGCCCACGCATGCCTTCGTGATGAAGGTCGTCTTCGGGATATTTATTATATTCATGGCTATTTGGTGGTACCCTGAAAAGGAGTCGAGAAAGCTAAGCACTTGATAATCGGCCGCGACATCTATTAGTTGGTCGATGCTCGACAAGGGGTAGTAATCCTTTGGATAGGCTTTATTAAGGTCAGTGTAACTCACACATATCCTCCATTTATTGTTCGCCTTTTTTACCACCATTACATTAGAAAGCCAATTTGGGTATTCAATTTCTTCGATGAACTTAGCTTTTAACAGATTCTCAACCTCGGCTTCAATAACCTTCTGTCGCTCGGCGATAAAAGTTCTTTTCCTCTGTCTGACGGGCTTGGCCTCGGGTTTCACATTGAGAAAATATCTAGCCGTCTTCGGGACCCCATGTGAAGACGTCGTGGTATTGTCTCACTATGACAATTACTTTTTCCTTCAGGTCAGGTTCCATATTTTTTCCTATACTGACCATCTTTCCAGAACATCCAGCATACAGCTCGACCTCTTCAATTTCGGTCGCAGACTCAGCAATTGGGCTTGACAAGTCTGCCTCAAATTTCTCCAACTCAATGTTCAGCAATTGTTTGTTCCAGCTTGGTTCGGCCTTCGAGCGCTTTCTTTTCCGTACAAGTCATTTTCCTCATACTCTTGATCCTGTCAAGGTCTTCAAGCATGATAATCCTTATTGTTTTCTGGTCACCCCTCATCTCTCCAACCCTTTTTTTGGTGGGGAACTTCAGCTTCAGATGAGGTATGGACTCCACAGCTTGAAAGGAAAACAAAAAAGGTCATCCGAGGAGTGCATTATATTGGCTTTCAACCCTCACAACGTAGAATTTGACCTGTTTTTCAGCGGTTTATGGCATTTTACCAATAAGGACAGGTAAAGTGATCGTACCTTCACAAGGGATGTGATGCCCGCCGAAATCTTCGAGAGGTGCCTCCCGGCACGGCTCCATTTGATGTCCCGCTAAATTTATCTTAGTATATGTTCGATGGAACAGGACGTTGGCCGAGCTTTCCCCATCAACCATAACTTTCCATATCTTATTTTCTCCATTTATAGGGTTGATCACCGAGGGATCTTTTTATGAGGGCATATGACATCCTCATAATCCAATTCGGTAAAGGAGAGGGGCATCGCTTGCCTAGCAGGGCTGAACTGATATTGATTGTAAACTTGGAGAGCATACATCTTTCTAGCGTTCTTACTGTCAAGACCGAGGGCACTGCCTCCCGAGATGGTCTTCAACTCTCCCCGATACCTTTCCTCCAGCCTTACATTTCTCGTGTCATTCTTTTCCAGCTTGTCTCTTAGATCCCTTACAAATTCGTTCAGCTCCCCAGCTTTGATCATCTTCTCTAATATTTTCTACAAATGGAAGCATTGATCAATGTTATGTCCTTTATCCTGATGGTAGTCGCAATACTTATCTGCATTCTTCTTATGATCGACCATTTTCATTTTAGGCGGGGTGGACGAAGCCTGGCTTGCCTTTGATTTCATGGAGAATCTTGGAGATCAGCGCATTAAGGGGCGTAAACTCAGTCGAGTCTCTATCTCGTCGCCTTTCCAGGCCTCGATCAGTCTGCTTCATACCCTCATTCTTGCGATCATCCCTTCGGTCATGGTTGGACCCTCGGGAGGACTCATAGCGGCCGGACTGCCTGCTTCGATCGTCTCTTCGGGGCTCCCTGTACCCCTCCAGAATTTCCATCTTTCTTCGGATGTTCTCCTCCCTCACATATATGTCATTAAGGGACTTGGAAGGATAATCATGCAGTGAATACAAGAGCTTCTTACCTTTTAGTGGGTCTGGTCTGATAGTTAAGTATCACATAGCTTTTATTTTGTTCAGGTTGGTGACCATGCCCGCTTCTTCTTTGAATCTGGCTAGGTAGTCACCCAAAGACTCGTTCATTTGCTGTTTGCAATGGATGAGGATCTCGGTATCCTTTTCTCTTTGGCACAGATGGGAGTAGTGCCTTATGAACTTCCCTTTCAGTTGTTCGTAGGAGTGGATCGATCGTGGTCGGAGAGATTTATACCACATCGAAGCCGCTTCTTTCAAATATATCTTGAACATCTTACATAGCATCGTGTGGCTATGAATCATGACAGTCATCAACAATTCGTATTTGTCACAATGGTCTTCGGGATCCCCCATCCCATTGAACTCAGTCATTTTTGGGAACTGTTTCTCTTCTCCTGGTGGAGGCTGATATGCCTCTATCTCCTCGGTCACCACTGATTCGCGATCGAATTTCCTGTCCCCAAACATGGCCTTTTTTAGCCTGGACAGCCTGATGCCAGACACATCGCCTTCCTCCTCCTGGTCGGAGTCCGAAGTCAGAGCGACCTTCGTTCTTATCCTCCTGTGGTGTGAGTCAGAGTCCGTTGACTCATCTTTCTCGACATGGACGTATTTCTCTTTACGGAAACTTTTTACCCCTTCTATTTCTTCAAGCGACGCCCTAAGCGCCTTCTCTTCTAATTTCAACTCCTCCCTTCTCAGCTTGATGGCCTTGAGTTTCAGTGCATCGGCTTCCCGCTTCTTAACCCTTGCATGTTCAGCCTCATCGGTCTCTTTGGATTTTCCCTTTTCCTTGGCCATCTTCTCAGCCCTCGGCTTCCTCAACAACGCTTGTTTCTCAGGAGTTGGAATTATATCGGCCTCCTCCTCGAAATCAGCCCCCAAATTCCGAGGGGTTATCACAGATTGTAAAGTAGGATTTATTTTTGGATCATGAACCCCGGAGGGCCCTGTTCATCATCATTGCCATTAGTCATCGTCTCAAATCTCAGAGTTTCATCCCGTATTCCCACAAACAGCGCCAAATCTTATAACCTAATTTTTGCCGACCCGGTCTTCGCCCCGTAGGTTGACTTCGACCTGCAAAAAGAAGAATGCGAGGGATGATCCCCCGATTCACCTCCAGTGTGAAAATAAGTTAACAGTTTTTGGTATAGATAATTCGGAATACGAGATGGTGTTGTAATCTGTGTGTGTGTGTTTCCTTATTTTTATGTATATAACCTGCATGCTAACGTTCATCCTCCACCGTCTTCGATTAATTTCACCAAAAGGGGGAAGTGGACGTCGTGGCTCAAAAGACCAAGTTGTCGTTTTTACTGGGCCGATCCACCTTCAGCTTCATGTCTTGACACTCGTCGGCCATGAACATTTGAAATCCTCTTCAGCTCAGACGGACGGGAGGACGGGATGGGTCTAGTGAGGTGGGCCTCTAATAAATGTAGACTTCTGGTCAATGAATACACGAAATGGACGGAGGAAGTAGGAGCGAAAACAAATGAAATTCTAGCAAGGGACATGCCTGAAACTAAAGAGGCGTCCTAAATACTAAAGAAGTTTTTAATTATATTATTTACAATCCTTTTACAACAAATATATTGCATTTAAATATTAATCTGAAAAGGTATTGTGTGTAGTTCAATTATTTTTTAACATCCTGTAGTACTTCCAAAAATCAAAGTGACATTTATTTTTTGAAATGAATGATCCACTTTGAAATTCTTCTTGAATTTTGAAAGATTGGTTTCTAAACAGCCAAAGTGAAGCTTTATGACGTTGACGTGCACATTCGATTTATAATGTGTATTTTTTTATGTTTTGAACAGGTCTTGATACTTAATATATTACAACTTCTGCGTAAAATTCTTAGAACACCGTAGAACTTAAAATCAAAACTAAAATTAAAGCAATACACAATACACATTCATAATAGATACATGACTAAATTGCATTTCGAATACCTGAACTATTTTACTCTCAATTTAGTAGCCGAATAAAGAAAGTCGACACATGCACGGCTAATTGTACTTTTTTCATGTATTTTGGGGCTCTGGACATCTGCAGCGCCGTATTTTAATGTTATTTTAATTAATAAAGATTTATATACACTATATAGATACAAATAGTTGTTAAAAATGTGTTATGACCCTCCAGCCCTCGCAACTGTTAACGTTCTGTAAAGTTCTTAACGACAGATGTGTGGATCTTCCAAAATGTATGCAAAAAGTGCAATTAGCCATGCATATGTCTGACTTTATTATTTCTGCCACCAAAATTAGAAAGTAAAATAATTCAGGCACCCAAATTGAAAATGTCTACATAAATTTATCACATTAATTCCACACCACACATAACATAAGAACTAAAATCCATTAAACAATCAATTATCACTATGCCAAGTCGCCAACCACAGTTAAGACTTCGATCATCCAGAAATCCAGCAAAGTAAATAAATATTAAAATTTAAATAGCATAATACTAAATACTACAGTATATTTTACTAGTCCTGCAAACTAAAATAACATCTTACTAAGGCAGAGGCCAGAAAAAACACTAACTAGCCATCATACTCCTGTTGCTGGAATTTGTTCTCAGGGTAAAAAACAGCAACAACTTGATTCCCACCAAACTTTCTTCCATTCAATCCAGCCCGAGCTTTTGCCGCACCTTCAGCATCAACATACTCCAGGAACACCTGAAAGAGAACTTTAATTAGCTTTTGTAAAATATAAAGGGGGCAAAGCAATATATATATATATATATCTCAGTTACCAATAAATAACTATGGTGTTGGACTAACCTTGCCGACCCCTGGGGATGGTTCACCATTGGGATTTGGGCGCGGAATAACTACATTTTGCAAATCACCTGCAGGAAGTATAAGCAAACAAGATACAATGTCAAGATCCCTAACACACAAGATATACCCAAAAAGTAAAAGGGAAAATGAGTATGTCAATGAATATAAGGTTAGAAGTCATCTGTCGTCTGTATGTAAGTAGTGGATTGATCATATATAGCAGAATGTAGGGACTACACTGTAAAACAGAAAGATTTGCCACAGAGACAATCAATGCACATAATGATCATATAGAACTTGATATATATCATATAACTAAAGGGAATGTATTGCTTAAGCTTTACCAAATTTTCCACATTCTGTTCTCATATCTTCCAGTATGTCCTCAAAGTCCTCATCATCTCTGAGCTCATCCTCAGTAACCACTTGAGTTAAGCATAGAACCTTGCTAGGAGCGACCGAAGTAGGTTGTAACATGAGCCTCTGAATATTCAAACCAACACAAAGAGAAGATTAAGGTTTTTTTACATAGATTAAAAAAACAAAACTGAAGGAATCCACCAAAAATTTGTTACCTGCAAAGCAATTTGTTGTTGTGCATGCAATAATACACTTTCTTGCTCAGGTTTAGCCTGTGTGGTACCCTGATTAGCACGCCTAACTGTAAGAGTTTTATCGCCCATTTTAATCCCATTCAGGGCGGCACAAGCAATATCTGTAACAGAAAGATCCTGGTAGACACAGAATGCATAACCCTTCGAGTTTCCAGTTTCTCTGTCCTTCACCAAATCAAAACCGCGAAGAGGTCCAAAAGATTCTAAAAGCTCCCTAATCTGTGCCTCGGTGAAATAATACGGAAGTCCACCAACAAAAATACGATCAGGACCCTCAAGCCCGCCTGCTGAACCAGGGGTTAATCCAACAGCACCAAGATTTAGATTAGGATTAGGCTGGCTTGGACCAAGAGTAGCAGCCAGCGAGGGGTTGTAATCACTAGGTCTCCTAACCTTCACAGGTGCTCCCTGGTTATAAAATCAAAGTCAGCTTTGGATAGTTCATTTTATAAAAGACAATCAAAACATCTACCACTATTCTTTAACAACTTGTCGAAATATATCCAGCATCTGAGCATCACAGATGAGATATATATTTCTTACTACAATGTCACTACATTCTTTTTACTTAAAATGTGGCATCTGATCTGTGCACACCTCCCATAGGCTGAGAATTTTTTTGAATAATGGTAAAAAAGGGTCCAATGTTGGTAGCCAACCCAGGTGCGACATGTAGAAAATTGTAGTATCCTTTGCAGTAAAGGTACTATTTTTACTCAAAGATAACAGATATATAAATTGCCATGATAGGAAAAGAAAATCCACTACTCGTAATAACAAGAAGTCAATGCATACCATCAACCAAATTTTAGAAAAATATAAGTATACTACACCTAAAAATGAGAGAAATTAATTACTGAAATACCTCAAAGATAATGCCATCTAATGCCATTGCATTACTCGCCTCCTCGACAGATCTCATTTCCACAAAAGCGAACTTCTTTTCATGGTTTATATAAACATTAACAACAGCATCGCCTGACCATAACAACAGCAGCAGAGATTAAAACTTAAGCAAACTAAAGTTTAAATTAAAAATAAAAATAACAAATACCCCCTACTAACCTGGACCAGCTGTGTTTCCTCCAATTGCAGACATAACATGACTGAAGAAGGTAGCCACCGACTGAAAAAAGCAAAAGCATTAAGCAAATTTACATTTTACACTTTCACTACGATGTTAGAAGCCATAATATCACTGCTCCCTGAACATACTAATAGCTTTAGTGCTTGAAACCGTGAACAGTCAACTACCAGTGATACCAGTAAAAATAACATAACCAATGTAAACATAGCCAGTATGAAGCCAACAAATCTAAAAAATACAGAAATTTCATATGTAACAAGATCAAAAGAAAATAATGTGGGTGTTTTGATAAACTATTTACTAACTTATTTGGACAGAAAGCTCATCTCAGCTTATGGCGACTGTTTGGCTGATGAAATGAAACGGGCTTATTACTAACAATACGTTAATAAGTATAATGCAGGGAGACTTGTACCTTCTTCAAAAAATTAGATTCAACTTATTATATTCATGCTCCGATTATTGTAGTTTCATTTTTAAACACATTTGTTATAAATTTGTTTATTAAATATCTTAATGCACCTTGCTATTTTTCGTTACGAGAAAAAAAAAAAATCAATTAGCATGTGTTAAATTTTCGGAGCCCTCATACCTTTCTGCAATTATTCTTTATTTTTTATATTTTTTGTTTATAAATTATGTCTTTTTAATTTTATATTAATGTATTAAAATTATTATATTAAATTTTTTTTTTTTTTTAAAAGAACTATAACTTATAAAGTTATGATTTACCAAACAAATCAGTAACTTATAAGTAAAATTATCCGAACACCTAAATAACTATAAGTAATAATTTACTTATCACTTATACGACCCTTATCCACTTTAAGATATCAGTTACTTTTTTTAAGGTACCACAAACGTGCCCATTATGTAAGATGACTGCAAAATGAGGTAGGATACCTGTTCATTTGCAGTCGGCGAAAGCCCGCCAACATATACCCGCCGAGCATGTCTAGTAGCCTGTTCAAGACAAAGCAATGTAAAGAAACACTCAAAATGGTACTTACTGAAGCAATAGTGCAATTATATAATTATAACATAGATCAGTATATCTTTCCAAATCCTTCCATGCTAACCTGCTGAGTCATTGCCTGAACTGGCATAGCAGCAGGAAGTGCTCCAAACTGCACATACAAAATTGAAATTACAATCCAAAGCATTCAATAAGATCCTATGAGCAATACTTTATACTGATAATTTACCTGTCCTGGTGTCATAGGAAACATGTTTGGTAACATTCCCGGAATGGCCGGGTTGGTCCCAATAATCTGGCCTGTAAAGTGCTAAGAGTTAGTAGTCATTCGAGCATATTCTTTAACATTCTTCAACTCAATTTGTTGAACACAACTGACACAAATAACCAACCTTTCATATCAATTATTAATCAATTTTTAATATCTTACTGCCAAAGCCTTTTTATGAAGAAAATACATCATATTCAAGTACTAGAAGAAATATTCGTAAAACTACCAAAACAAGCAATTCTCGGTTGAAGACGATCCATCAAACCAGAGCACTGATTCTCCCTTGTGCATATAAGCTATAGAAGTCAGCTCACCCCCATTGCACAGAGGGGCCAGTAGCCCAATTTTGCCTTCTTAAATAAGACAAGACAAAGAACAAACAAAACAAACACCAAAACACAAGACAAACCAAAATTCTCTCAGTTTCATAATTATTTCACTAAGAAAGAAATGAAAGATATATCTCTATGGATGGATGGCCTTAACACTGCACATGCAAATGAAAGAACCGAGTATGCTTACCAAATAACACCATGAACTGAATGGATTTTCCACACTAGAACATAGAAAGGAAAAAAACTGTTATTAAAGTAAACGGTAACTATACATAAGAAGAAGTGTACCTGTAGCGGCAGCAGCAGCTGTAACAGCAGCATTAGCTAACATTGCAGGACCAGGTGGTGCCATATCAAATCCACTAACCCGTTTGCTGCAAAACATCCAACAGAAAACATCGTTTAGAAGTAATTACTCATTCTATAAAAAAAATCTGAAACGAAGGTAACAATAGAAATTGATTATAAAGATAAACACTAATCTTCATCTAATCCAACTACCAACAAAAATTAATAATACAAAATTACGAATTCTAGAGCATACAACTGGAGATAATTGTATAACGATACGCATGATTCTCAATACAGCCAAAGGAAATCCCGATCCAACACCATCAACAAGGTGTCTAATAAATTTGATGCATGATACTGTGTCGTAGAGCCAAAAGATAGTTTCGCAATTTATAAGACCAGTAATAAAGTAATACTAGCAAGTAGCAACACTAAATGGTAATTACAGATGTCAAACATTCATTACATGCTAAACACGATAGGATATGCGAACATAAGAAGTTTAGCCTTCTTGTTGATGCTAAAAAAGGAGCCAACGCCAAGTGAAATACACAAAAAAAAAAATTGTTTGCTATTTAAATGACTAAAAATGTCAACAATACAACTGGTCATCTCAATTTCCCTCCTGCCACTAGAGCTCTTCCGCTACTAAGCTCAAAACTGCTCCCTCCATAAAATTGAAAAAAACTAAAAATATCTATATATCATTAAAAAGTATATTCAATTTTATTTAAAATCTACTTCTCAGATTTTTAAAATTATATATACATATTTTTTTTTAATTTTCAGTCAAAGTTGTTTTAAATTTGATCATTGAAAAGTAAAATGAGACACTTGAAATGGGACGGAAGGAGTTATATATAATGGCAAACATGGATTTGAGATGTCGTTGGGTCGATTTGATATGAGGATAATTATTTAACAATTTTCAGGAAAAAAATACATGGATAATACAAAAATAAGTGCCTTGCAACATGTAGAGGCAAGCTTCCTAACACAAGTTAGGTTAATATGAGGATTTATATTTCAATTTCCCTAAACTTGCTTATCTTATTCCAGTTAGAAACACGTGATAAGCTATAGGGAATCCAAGGCGCATAATTTTCAGAATGACCGCCTTAGTTCTAAAGCACTAATTGCAATATTTTAAAAAATCATTCTTAAGTCACAAAAACCTTTTTGAGCGTGAACGAGAGCGAGAACGAGAGCGCGATCTTGACTTGGATCTATGTTCAGATCGAGCCCTGGAGCGAGACTTGGACCTACGGCTATGCCTCTCTTCTCTATCCCTGTCATAATCCCTTCTCCTGCAAGAAAACAATGATTACTTATTAAAGACTATAAATGACAATTATCTATCGAAGTGATAAGAACACCCAAATTCAATTACCTGTGATAATCATCATCATCTTCATCTCTGCCTCTTCCACGGTCCCTTCTCTCACTCCGTTCCCTCTCCCTATGACGGTCTCGATCCTTATGGTGACGGTCTCTATCCCTTCCCCCGTCTCTATCCCTGTCTCGATCTCTATCCCTGCTTCGATCTCTATCCCTGCTTCGATCTCTATCCCTGCTTCTTCCGTCCCTATCCTTTTCTCTTTCCCTGCCCCTATCTCTCTCCTTATCCCTTTCCCTCTCCTTGTCTCTTTCCCTGTCCTTGTCCCTCCCCCTGTCTTTTTCCCTATCTCGATCCCTACTTCTAGAAGACTCCCTTTCATGATCTGGGGAATCACGCTGCAATTAACAATTCAGTTGCAAAGTTATAACAGTAATAGAACCAACAGAACTAAGCTAATCAAATATAAACATATCGAAAATAACAAGCCTAACGCAGAAAAAATAAAACACTCGTAACAACAAAAAACAAAAACTGTAATTCGAATTCGTAAACCATGTTCCTAGCTAGAACTCACATTATTAAAAAAACAGATTAAGTACTACAGTAGTCTACTACATGTAATTCATATATACAGAGCTGTGCACCGGAGAATATCGAGAGTTGAGTGCTAAAAACCGTTGTCATTTTAACAAGAGGCTATACATGTTAGCGCAACAGAAAAGCATATCAAAGTAACAAACTCCACAGTAAATTCAACTAGTAATTCAGAAGAGTAAATTCTAAAACAAACAGCATTAGAGTAAATAAGGTACATATAATTAAGCCCTAAATTAAACAAAAAAACACTTATAAATTAAAAAAATGGAGGATAATAATAAAATTAAAGTACCTGAGATTTGGAACCGTAATCGGGGACAGCATGATTGTTAACAACGTCTTTGAGATGTGGAGAAGAGGCGTTGTGTTCCAGATCTTCATCGTATCTAGCTTCGTAATCCGTCATCGTCGTTCAATTCTAGGGGCTGGCTTCTTCGACTTTGTGTTCCTCTATATTTTGTGTCTGTAATTGGAAATCTAGGGCTCATATAGTGATATATATAAATGGGCCTCACGCTTTTGTTTTCGGTTTCTCTTTAAAAACAAAATATTTTCAGATTTTTTCAACAAAATAACTGGGTTTTTATTTGAATTTTTTCGAAAATTTCGGATTTTATTCGGGTCGAAATAATTTTTTATTCAGACTCCTTGAGCTCAATAGTCTTAAATTTGGACGTTTCAGATTTCTGACTAGGCCGAATTTCACAAGACATAAGAGGCATATCTAAGTTCCGTAGTAGAAAGTGAATCGGATATTTTAACGAATTTGTATTTTTTTTTAAAAAAATCCTAATAGGTCACTAATTTTTTACTTTTTAAATATCTTTAATCCCATAGTGTTAAGAATGAAATATTGATTTCAATATCATTTTAAAAACTAGCTTAGTTTCATTGTAAAAAATTTATTAATGATTAATTATCATTTGAAAAATATACATTATTTTTTCTTGTTTTACTTTGCAAGCAAGTGCTTGCTGAGATGAGATAGGATAGACAGATGAGAGAGAAAATACTAAAAAATTAATTGATCAGTGAATTATGAGCAGTGGAAACAACTGTCATTTAATATACGATGTGAATGATTAAGACAGGTTGATAACAATATCATACTATAATTTTGGGGGATTATACTATCACTTTACTCTTAACATTAAGAATTTATATAAGTTACTAGTAACTTTAATTAGTAACTTTAATTAAGCAAATTAATTTCAAAAAAATTATTAGAGATCATTGTGGTTGTTAAAATAAAAAAGAGAATCCTTAACCTTTTTAATACTAATTGTTACTTCTTAAATTAGTTTAAATTACACTTAATTAGGATCCAGAATTCAGCCAATTAGTTTTAAAATATATTGTTAAAGATTATGATTGTTATAAATTATACACAAAATCCTTAACCTGTTCACATACTTATTGTAAGTATTTAAATTAGTTTAAATTATACTATAATTTTGGGAGATCATACTATCATTTTGCTCTTAACATTAAAAATTTATATAAGTTATTAGTAACTTTAATTAGTAACTTTAATTAAGCCAATTAGTTTCAAAAAATTTATTAAAGATCATTGTGGTTGTTAAAATAAAAAAGAGAATCCTAAGCCTTTTTAATATTAATTGTTACTTCTTAAATTAGTTTAAATTGCACTTAATTAGGATCGAGAACTAAGCCAATTAGTTTTAAAATATATTGTTGAAGATTATGATTGTTATAAATTATACACAAAATCCTTAGCCTGTTCACATACTTATTGTAAGTATTTAAATTAAAATTAGTTTAAATTAAAATTAATTAGTGACTTCAATTTAACATATTAGGAAGGAAGATATATTTTTAGTTATCACTATGATCATTATGATTATGATGGTGTAAATTATACACAAATTTCTTAGCATGATAATGTGCACACTACAACTTTATAACATTATCCTACTATAATTACTAACTTGAATTAAGCCAATTAGTTTCAAAATATATTTGAAGAGATCATTATCATTGCTAAATTTAAAAACAGAATCATAAGAATGTTCATACTATGAAAATTGATAACAAGATCATCCTATAATTTTGCTGTTAAGATTAATATATTTCAATTGAGATTTAGAATATGAGAGCAAGTATGAGATTTAGAATATGATGATTGCAAATTGATAGCAAGATCATCCTACAATTTTGATGTTAATAAGAAGAATTTTTATAAGAGCCTTGGAATTTGAGAGCAGATTATATTGATTTATTGATTATTGATTTATTGTCCAATAATTGTTAATTGATAATTGAATGTTCAAATCCTTTTTTTCAGTATAAATAGAGTATCCCATCTTCTCATTTTATGTACTTTGGGGTTTGGCTATATGTAATATCCCATATTTTCAGATATTATTATTATTACTTGGAATTGTTTATGTGATTTTTATGTGAATTTTGGTGAATTATCTGGTAATTGGAGTGATGTTTTGGATGTTTAGATGTGATATTATTTGAGTATTTTAATTTTTATGTGTTCAGAATAAAATTTAGATAATTGTGATATTTTTCTGGTAATTTTTGGACTGTTATATGATTTTATAATGATTTATGTATTTAGTAATTATTTTCTTAATAATTATAAAACGATTTTATAAAGTCGGGAATCGTTCAATCTCATCCGTTTTTACGTTTTTACAACCAGAAACTCTTCCAAAAACTCCTTCCTAACCTAATCTGGTAATTCCAGACATTTTCCGTGTTTTGACTTTTTCAATCCGGATTACGATTTGACCGTGCGCGGCCCAACGCAAGATTTTCGATACGATAATCATTTTGATAAATCAGTAAAACCCGTATTCTCGAGAGACGGGATATTTTTACATTAATTTCTTATATCGTGTTTTATGAAAAGCTCGGTTTTGATGATTATCCAATTCTGGTATTAAATTGTATCGTTTTATAGTTACTTAGCGACTAAGTAATCTATTTTTGGATCATTTTATAGCTACTTAGCGGCTAATCAACTAATTTAACGATCCAGAAAGAACCAATATTCCGTAAATATAAATAGCCTATTTATTATTTTCTTTATTTCGTTTATTCATTTGCAACCAGTAAAAATACCGTAAATACGGAGAAAACCCTAAAAAACCCGATACGTTCCTGATAATCAATCGTACAAACGAAGGCGTTATCGAACTCCGATTCGGGCGTGCAGCATATCAAATCAAAGCTCTCGAAATCTTCTTTCTTGAATCAATCATCAGTTTTTGCCCAGAAATCAAGGTAATTTTCTTATTTATTTATTTATATTCGAATTATTTGATAGTTAAATTATAAAAATTTGTTCTTGATGTTGTTGATGTGATTTGATGCTTCCATCATGTAGATAATATTTTTCTGGTCAATTTGGCATATTATACTTCAAAAATAGAGTTCAGTATCATATAGAAATTAAGGTTTGATTTTCTGAAAATTATTTGAATATGTGTTCTTGGAGTTCTTGAATAGTTCTGAGAATCAAACCCAAATTTGAGGGTGATACAGATCTCAGTTTTTGAAGTATGAGTAACCAAAATGTTCAGATTTTCATGCTCTTTCTGTTTATGCCATCAAATAATTCAAATGATAGGTAATTTGTTAATTTCTTAAATTAGGATTTATGTCGAAATTTGGGGGTTTATGATTTAGTGGTTTTTGATTGTTTGTGATGATATGGGTAGCTTTATCATGTTCAACACAGTCGATTTATGCATAAATTTGTATTGTTTTAGTTCGGGAAGTGTTAATACGAGTTCGTCGATTTTGGGTTAATGAACTTTTATTTTCTGGGATTATTGATGTTTGTTTGCTCGTATGATTGATTGTGTTAGATTATAGAGACCCTAAGCTTCGATTTCGTGTATGAATCGTTAAGTTTGGTTAAATATTAGTCGAGTAGTGTTCTCGACGGAAAAGCTTCGGTCGGATCGTTTTTTTTTTATCGGGATCGTCGTCTTTGATTTGTTTGCGGACTGTTATGGCCATACTTGAGATGCTGGGATTGCGAGCATCGATTTGGTGTAGAAAATGAGTTCGAATGGCTGCGTTTCAGCCGTGTTTCGGGCTGCCGGAGAGCCGCCGGACGACGGTGAAGTTCGCCGGTTTTTGGACCTGACCCCAGATCCCGGTCAACTTCCGGCCGAAGTCCGGTTATCCCCACCCCCTAGAACTGTCGTTTGATTCGTTAAAGGGGATGACCTGTTTGCAAAATTTATTTCTGCCATTTTCTATTTTATTTGTTAATTTCAAAAATCCTTTTTTTTTTAATTTCTGAAAATTCAGTTTTATTTTGAAAATCATTATTTTAATTCTGAAAAAATATTTTTATTCAAAAATAAATCCAAATTATTTAATTAATTTTAGTTGATAATTAATTATTTAATTAGTCAATTAATGTAAATATTAATTGATTAATTAATTTAATTAGTTATTAATTAATTTTAATTGATTATTTAATTAAATTTAATTATTTATTTTGATTTAAAAATTCTGAAAAATAGTTTCGAGCTTTAAAATATTATTTTAAATTATTTTCCAGGCTCGATAATTTTTATAAAATTATATTCGAGTGTTCGAGCCCTATTATTTAATTATAAAATGATTCGGAGACCCGTTTTAATTCCGAAAAATGTTCAAAAATTCATAATAAATAAACCGTTCGTCCGATTAATACGAAATGAATGCGTCTAGACTCAGAAAAATATTCTGCTTTCATTAAAAATACTTTCAAGACCCAAATTCTTTTGTTTCGAAAGGTCTCTTGTTTTACGAATCATTCTGAGTCAATTTTTGATCGATAAATCATATTTTTGACCCTATTTTAGTTTTAAACGTATCGAGTTGAACCTTTTGACGAACCGAGTCATATGTGATATGAATTATATGATACGTGAGTTATGTATTTACGTGTTATGTGAATTACGTGTGTATGTGGATCAAGAGTCCTGTGTTTGTCTGTTATATTTATGTGTGGGCTATCGTATGGGTAGACGATAGGCTTTTGACGCGCAGTTCGTCGAGTGATTATCGTTTAGGCGATTAAAGTTATATTTTCTAATTATAGATGCGGATCTCTCGAGTTGATCAGGACAAGATGTTGGATAAAGAATAAGATGGAATGGTATTGGGTAGCTGGCTTCTAGCAATCGCAGGAGCAGCATATCAGTAAAGTGTTGAAAGGAAGGACGATGATATTTTGAGACGGAATGTCAGAATAGATGCGTCTTTGCGAGTGTGACTAACTGCTAAAACCCAAAGGCAAGTATCCCTATCATCACTTATTGTTCATGTGATATTTATTTTAAATCTTATCATGCAAGTATTGCTTTCCCTATTCTCAGTTAGAATCGATAAATATTTTACATATCGCTGAATTAAATAATTCTGTTTATGCAAGTATTCTTCTGTTGTTCTATGTTCAGAATAGCTAAGTGATTCTGGATTTATAAATGTTTTGGATTTTGAGGAAAGTGATTTGGTTGCGAATATTCCTACCCAAGAATTGGGGGAATAAAATTATTTCGGGTGTCGATTATTATGACCCCATTTCAATAAAAGGTTTTAAGATTGGATCATATTTGCGTAAGTAACCGGGACGGACGATCCAGCGGAGGGCTATTTCTAAGTGCCATATGGAATATTATGACACAATTTTTGTCACAGGCAGGTATATTGCCTTTTATTTGAGTACTCGTGTTTTTTTGGGGTCACGTTTCTACGAATTATGACCTTGTGCTATCACACGGGCTGATCAACATGTGATAGTACGTCTGTCGAAGGATGATCCTAATCTAAATTATCATATCATTTTTTATATTCATAGAATAAATGATTTATCAACTGATTCTGTTTGGAATAAAAGTACTAATTCTGTTTTGGATTAAAAGTGAAATGCAGTTTTGATTCAGTTTTTGGATTTATGCTGATACTTACGTTGTTGTTAAATATCAAAGGTGGTATTAGTATAGATGATTGATGTTGACTTCAGTATGGAATGTTGTGAGAATCAAAGTTCGTATTGATATCTATTTGATATGACAACAAAATAAGTATTAATTTGAAGAGTTCGGTTTCTAGTAAAGTTTATGATTCAATCCATAATCATTGTTTCTTGTTATTGTGGTTTACGATATTTCCGTAAACACTGTTTACGAGTTTTATTCTCGTCAAGATTCAAAGTATTGCTGAAGCATTTCACTCAAAAATATCAAAATGGTTTTGAATACAATTAAGGAATCAATTATGGGGTTCCTCAACTAAAATTTTATGATTCAGC
Source organism: Apium graveolens (assembly GCF_009905375.1). Taxonomy (NCBI): domain Eukaryota; kingdom Viridiplantae; phylum Streptophyta; class Magnoliopsida; order Apiales; family Apiaceae; genus Apium; species Apium graveolens. The sequence goes on along the minus strand of NC_133657.1, from coordinate 8,119,565 downwards.
AATTATGATTTTTTAAATGTTCTGCGCTGAGGCAGATTTCGGTTTTTTATCAAAATGCCCCTATATATGTTATAATTAACTTGTTGAGCATTTCTTCCGCTCATACTTGCCTGTTTTCAAATTTAACCTCCAGTGAGGATTAGCTTGCGCTGTTTAGCTGCGTAATTCGAGGAAGCAAAAAAGAAGCTCTTGGAAGGTGGTTGATCCAGGGGTTGCGGGCTAGTGTAAGTTTTATTGTGTAAAGTTGTTTATATTATATTATATTATAGTTGTGTATTATATTTGGGCCTAGTATACTTCATTTCAAAGTTATACTAGTGGGTTTAGTTTTGAGTTCGAATTTATTGAAAAGAGTTTCAAAAGAAAGTGAAAAATTTATTTGTGGAATTTGGATATCTTGTTGCTAGAACTGTAACCTTAAAAGATCTTGGATTAGTTTGTGGTCATTTATGATAAATATCTTCCGCTGGCATTTAATTATTGATTAAACAGGTTGATTTGGATTGAGGTTTCATAGTGACGACCAAATCCCTTGACCCCGGATTTGGGGGCGTTACAGGTTGGTATCAGAGCTGAGGTTATAGTAAACTAGAAACGAGAGTGTGTAGGAGTGTGTATAGCTATGTTAGGACGTTTGAGCTCATATCGAGTTCCTGTTGGACTATTGGATATAGTACCAACGAGTAAGTTAAGATAGGCGCATTCGTTCGAGATGATTGTGTTGAGATTGATGAAACTACGGAAATCTGCAAACTTCTATGGTGGAATCTTTCGAGGCCACTACGATTCGACGACGATGAAGATTATCGATATTCTTGGAACATGAAAAAGCGTATAGAATCAGATGGCGAGTCAACAGAAGAGTTTAAATAGAAGATAAGTATTAAGACTTTGGCAATACCTTCTCTTTCTATAATTTCTTTTGGCTTCTCTCAGAAAGGGATATCTGTTAGAGGATATATTCTCTAACACTCGTTTAATCATTTTGTTCCAGAATCTTGTTTTATGGATTTCATTTTTCTCCTAAAATATTAGCTTTGAAATCTTTCCGGTTTTATTCATTTGATTTTGGATTCTTTTGATATTCTTTTATTTTGACTGAGATGAACAACCCTAACTACAGGGGACACAAGGTATACCTGTCTGTGTGATAGGAGTTGGATGGGACGTCATCACTTGTGTGTGTTGTGACTACAAGAAGGCTAACAACCTTTAGTAGTGTCTTAATTTGGGCACGTAATACCAAATTCATTTGATCATATTGATCTCTCAGTTATTCTCTTGCTTCAACAATACTTTTTCACAAATTCAGATTTTATCTCTTTTCTTTTGAAATTCCATGATTTTATCATCTCAAACATTCGAAGGTGTGCCAATCAAGTTAGGCTTAGTTATCCTGGTCAAGTCAAAGCAGGGTTATGTGATGGGATTACCAAGAGCAACAGTGGACTATGATGCGGTTATAATATCAGTGGCGTATACCCAAATCAATCTGTTTCTTTACTTCTCTTTCTATATATCTTTCTCTCTTTCTTTTCTTTCTCTCTATCTTCCTCTATATTCTTCTTTCTCGCAATCGGTAATGTTATAGGGAGAATTTCGTATAACAATGTTGTGGAGGTTAATGGGCGGAACAAAGATCAAGGACAGTGTTTGAGGGCGGAGGAAGGTTGTTTGGTGGTGGCTGAGCTTATATGTGGACTCCTTAAGAAAGAATAGGGTTTGCTATTCTCTATCAAGTGTCGACTCATGTCTCATACAAGTGCCTACGTACCCTATTTATAGGGATCAAGCCTTACGTAGTTCTTGGGGAACAAGTCACGTAGGCTAGGGTTAGGACTCTTCAGCCCGTGCAGCCCAAGCCCACGATAAAGTCAGGCCTTCAGCCAACTAGTCACGTAAATCTCGATCGGCTCCACACGCTTCCTACAATCTCGCGGCATCTCCGCAATCCTTCCCGTGATCGTAGGAACAACCCGTGTCGACCCCGAAATTTACGAGCAACTCAGTCATCTATGAGTCACTTTCCATGTTGCACACAAAGTCTTTCGATGCGGCCCGGCCTGGTCACCTCGGCCCGCACCGCCTTCAAATAATAAATATAATGTTACCTCTGTTTCTATAAGATGTGGGCTCATGAGCTCAGCCCGCGTATGGGCAGCTAAGCCCACCTCGCATGAAGGCACCTGAGCCCACCTCGCGTGGGCACAACCGAGCTCAGCTCGCATATGAGAGCCCAAATGACAAATATGAGCTCACCTTACATGTGTGAGCCCAGCTCGCATGTCCTCACTTGAGCCCAGCTCGCATGTTTGAGCCCAGCTCTCATGTCATGAGCCCAGCTCGCATGTAAACTCAGCTCGCATGTTACGAGCCCAGCCCGCATGTGAACCCAGCTCGCATGTTGCGAGCCCAGCCCGCATGTGCTGGCCCAAGTCATATAAATCCATGGTTCTAGCCCACACACAAGAGTCCAGCTATTTAGTGCACCCACAGGGACCTGTTTAGGGCCCATGGCCGAAAGCGGGCATAACAACTACCCCCCAAAATTCCTGGTCGCATCTTGAGGCTAGGTATTTTCTAATCTTTTTATGGCCTCGCAAGTGTGAGCCCACCAGGCCGCACCAAGCCGCCTCGCGTGTCTCGCCTCGCATGCCTTTCATCTTTGCATTCATTTTGACAGCCGTTGGACAGCTGGCGCGGGGATTCGTGTCATCTTATGAGATAACGACACGTGTCTCCTCCTCCTTTCTCTCTCCTATCCCCTATAAATATGTGAGATTTCAATTCATTTCTCACATTTCCAAGAACACTTCCTGAATTGCTGCTCAATTTGCTCAAGGATCTACCACGGCGAAGATTATCATTTCAACAAGAACCGTCTACCGGCGGCGATATTCTCCGGGACCAGATTCATCAGGATCTTCATACACCTCTCCCACAGGTACTCTTCGATTCGAGCCCGTTTTTTATTCATGCTTTATTCACGCACACCATGCGAGCACACACCACCTGTTCGATGCGAGTTCACACACAACCACAACGCGCGATGCGAGTCCTTTTGCTCGTTTAGATACTTAGGTGCGATCCCGTGTGAGATGTGAGGACACTTAGGTGCGATCCCATACTTTTTTTTTCTTTTTTAGGGCCACACACTAATTTTCACCATCTTTTACAGATGTCGAGTGCGTCTTCAGCCCGCTCCTATGGATCATCTCGCTCTTCCTCGAGCCCGGCTCGCACCTCTGCTAGCCCGGCTTGCTCTTCAGCTACTCCATCTCCATTAAACCAATACCCTCCTGAGCAGCGAGGCTCCAAGGACTTCCAACGCGAGCTGACCTCTCTTTCTGGTCGTCTTAGCCAACCTATCTCTCCCGGCTCGGCTATCACCCCTCAAGGGGCTTTGAACATTGCCAGAGTTGAGAACTCGATGCGAGCAGCTGGATCCGGCTCGCTTGATATTCACCTCGACCCGAACCCTGAGGATTTTACCAGGGAGAAGAATATATATAATTGGAGAAATAGGCCCGTGGACCTCTCTCATATTCCAGCCTCCCTTGGGGTAGAAGAGCTGCTAAACCGCGAGCCTGCTCCCTTGGATAAAGACCGAGCCGAGGAGATTTTAAGAGAAATGGCTGAAGAGAGGGCAGCCCGTCTGAGGCAAGCAGCAGCTAACCACCTCGACCCCATTCACCTTGACTCAGAATCAACTGACAGCGACCTGGGGAGTGCATACTATGACACCAGGAAGAAAGGAAAAGAGCCTGTAGCTGCTGAATATCCCATCCTGGGACTCGAGGGTGAAGAGGACGGCTCGCATTGGTCCTATGACTCTCCTCAGAGCGAGGAGGTGGCAGATGTTACAAGTCAGTACAAGATTTGTAACTATAATTATGCCCCCGCGGCCTCTCCTGAGCCTTATGTGCCTCCTGCCCAGCCCGAGCTCGAGGGTGAGATTGTTTTCAAAAGGCAGATCATTCCTGATGGGGAGGAGAGCTCAACTGCAAACGAGGAGGTTAAGGTGCTCGCTTGCCGCGACCTTCCTACCTCGCTGACTCAGAAACATCTGGCCGAGCACATTGAGCAGTTTCAGCTCGAGGGCCATATTGTCTTGCCCCTACCTCATATGAGATGCTATAGATTCAATCACTCGGAGAATGGAGGCAGGGTGCCTCGCATGGTCTTGTCCACCTTCCTATTAAGGCCGGGAATCTCCTCTCCTCTTCATCCCTTCATCAAAGATGTTTGCGAGTACTTCCAGCTCGCACCCCTTCAGATCAATCCAAACGGATACCGGGCCGCCCTCGCGTTGTACATCATGTACCACAAATGCGGGTACCCTTCTCTAACCGCGAGGCAGCTGGGTTACTTCCTCCATTTGAAGCATTCTCCTAACGACTTTGGATATTTCTACTTCTCTGTCTGGCCGTGCTTCAACAAGAAGAACCTCATCCACAACGGGCCGAGCAACTCAGGGAAGTGGAAAAGCCCTTACTTCTATATCCACGAGGTGCCTCGAGTCCAGACTCATTTTTATTATAATCCATGTAAGTTTTCTCCTGCCCGCTCTCGTCTCTTCTACCATAGCTCTTTCCTTTTAACAAGAATTTCTTTCATCTCCAGCCACCCCGCCTCGCACTGTCCTTGTGGGACAGGAAAAGATAAACGCGGACAGTCTTCTAAACCTTCCTAAGGCGGACCGGGACATCCGAAAACTCATAACGACCTCCAATCTGGTCGCATGTGGGTTTTTGAAGGAAGGAGTGAGGCTGACTCCTCAGAAGAAATCTAGGAAGAGATCCGGAAAAGGTAAGAATATCGGGCCCGCACGTCCGGGCTTGGATGCTCGCATGCGCGAGCTCGTTTGCTCACTTTTCCTGCATGCATCTTGTTTCACATCGCACTTTAATTCTCCGTATTTTTCACCTGCTCGCATTACTTCTTTCCTTTGCATCATGCTGTGACTAATCTATTGCTTTGTTGTTTTCTTTTTCAGAAATGGCCATCTCCCCTATCCCCTTCATGGAAGAGGCTGAGCAGGCTGCGGCCTCGGGCCCAGTTCAGCCCGCAGCTGCGAGCACAAGGGCTCGATCTCAGGCCAATCCTTCGGCCCGCATGACTACTCTCTCCGAGCATCTCAAGGATTCAGGGCCCTCTCCTCGACTAAAGAGGCATAGAGGTAAAGAAGGAAAAACTGGCGAGCCTGAGCCAAAGAAAGCTGCTCCCTCTGATGCTCCTCTTCCCTCTTCTTCTTCTGCCAATGCGGTTGCGACCACATTCGGCCGGCTCGCCCAAGGTCACATCAACGAGCAGGATTTAAAGGATTGGTCTTCTTCTGCTCTCGAGGTTAACCAGGATGCACTCTCCCGAGCCGCGGCCGAAGTATACTATCGTCAGTTATCTAAGGCTCGAGAGATGCGAGCCCTCAGCCAGACCAACACAAAGCTCGAGGCTAAAGTCAAGTCCCTTCAGAGTAAGGTCGCTGAGCACGGGCAAGAGAAAGTTACGCTGGTGAACAACTATAATCAGAAGATAGTTAATCTGAACGCTGCTCACGACAAGGCCCTAAGGGAGCAGAAGGAGGCTCATGACCTGGCTGCTGAGGCATGTAAGAAGAAGAAGGATGCCCTCGAGGAGAGGGTGCTTGAGCTGGAGGGATCAGTTTCTGCCCTGACCGAGGGCCATGAGGCCGCCCTCGCTGATGCTAGGAACCTGGGGGCCAGGAATTTCATGAAAGTCTTTATGAAGAAGGTTCCTGACTTCGATTGGGCGGCTCTGGGTGCGAGCACAGCGAGGCATGCTGACAAGTTGAAGCTGGAGATGGAGAGGGATGCCCAAATTGCTGAGGAGGCTAGGCTCGCGGCCGAGAAGGCCCAGGTCGCTGGTGAAAATCGTGAGGGAGCAGAGGCTGATAACCCTTAATGTAATTTTGATTAGAACTAGACTTTTGACTGGGTAAGCGGGCACCCCTCTCGCCTCGCGCTTGTATTTGAAATATTCTGCCTCGGGGCATAACTTATTTAACTTTTGTTTGTATAAAATGTCTAAGTTTTTTGTGCCCGCGTATGTCTTTACGGTGCTAGCTGTTTTTTTTTTTTACCATGCTTGCCCTGACCAAAAAGTGATCATAACTCTGGCCGCTTATGGCGAGCGTTACCCCTTCACTGCGAGCCCAATTTATTCAGCTCGTGTCATTTGTTCAATCAAACAACCATTGAAAGAGAATGCCAAGTGGAACAAGCCCGCATCGACTCGCAGGTGTTGTAGGTGTGCTCGCACTAGGAGCTCGTATGTGTCTTCTCCTCGCATCATGCGACTTTGAGTATGTTTGATGGAGGGCTGGGCCCCCTGGGTCGCATTTATGGTTTTGAGGGCCAGGGTATGGGCTCGCATCGCGGGCCTATATCTCTATCCACATCTTTTATCTACTATGTGTTCGTATTTGCCTAAGCGGGTCGTGGCCCGGCTCGTTTCATGTTCTTGGCATCAAGCGGGTCGGGGCCCAGCTTGATTTAACATGTTAATAAAACAACTGTTATGTCCTCGCATGGGTTCCCAAGGATGGGGTCCCCTGCTGGGTATTTAATCTATTAACAGAAGTTAAAATATCAAGTACACAAATAGAGATCAATCGTTTATTCATAGATAATGGGAAGTGAAAGGAATACATGCTTGTGGTCTCAGGGAGGCACCTATATGGCACTACCCCCCGAGACTTAGGAATATTTGAAGATAATACTAAGTCTGAAAAGAATAATATTACTGATAATACTTGCGAAGGTGTTCCGCGTTCCAGGCTCTTGGGATCAACTTGTCTTGCATATCATTGAGGTGGTAGGTTCCCTCCCAGAGCACCGATTTTATCTTATAAGGGCCTTCCCAATTTGCTCCCAAGACTCCGTGACTCACCACCTTGGTATTTGGCATGACCCGGCGCAGAACTAAATCTCCCACCTTGAAAGTTCGGGCTCGAACCTTACTGTTGTAATGCCTAGCTGTCCTCTGCTGATATGCCGCAATCCTGATCTGAGCCTCTTCTCGAGTTTCTTCGATCATATCCAAATAGAGCCGATGATTGACCTCATTTGCCTCTGAGTCATAGTTGTCCCTTCGAAAAGATCCTGCTCCCACTTCAACGGGCACCATAGCTTCACACCCATACACCAGAGAGAAAGGGGTCTCTCCAGTTGTGGTTCGGGGTGTAGTGTTGTAAGACCATAGGACCTGGGCGAGTTCTTCTGGCCATGCTCCTTTCTTCTCTTCAAGCTTTGCCTTTAAGGTATGCTTAATGATTTTATTAACCGCCTCTGTCTGCCCGTTACTCTGGGGGTGGCAGACTGCGCTAAAGCTCTTCTGAATCCCCAGCTGCTCACAAAACTCTCGCATCTCCTTGCTATCAAATTGTTTCCCATTGTCAGATATCAGCTTGTAAGGGATGCCATAGCGACATACAATAGCCCTGTATACAAACTCCCTGAGCTTTCTCGATGTGATAGTGGCTAGGGGCTCGGCCTCTGCCCACTTAGTAAAATAGTCTACCGTAACTACCGCATACTTGACGCCTCCCCTGGCCTTCGGGAGTTCCCCAATCAGATCAATTCCCCACATGGAGAAGGGCCAGGGGCTCATGAGGGATGTGAGAGAGGCCACGGGGTTGTTGTAATAATTGGCATATCGCTGACACTTATCACAAGCTCGGGAGAATTCAAAGGCGTCTTTTTTCAGCGTTGGCCAGTAGTAGCCTTGACGGAGGATTTTCTGAGCTAGAAAGCTACCCCCGAGTGATTGCCACAAATACCCTCGTGTACTTCCCTTAGGATGTAGTTGTATTCCTCCCCATGTATGCATTTGAGAAGAGGAACACTAAACCCTCTTCTGTATAGAATCTCGTCATATATCACATAGCGGGCTGCTTTGTATTTTATTCTCCTTGCCTCGTTCTTTTCGTCCGGAAGTGAACCTTCTCTTATGTATGCTAGAATAGATGTCATCCACGTGGGGCCGAGCTCATTATCGAGGCTGCTCACCTCGTGCTCGGGCACACTAGGTTGCCTCTGTATATCAAGGGGCACGGTCCCTAGCAAAGTGCTCTCGCGGCGTGAGCCGAGCTTAGCTAGCTCGTCCGCGCCTTCATTCTGTCCACGCGGGATTAGTTCCAGCCTCACCTCGTTGAATCTTGCGATTATCCTCTGTGCGCACTTCAGGTAAAGCTCTGTTCTCGGCCCCTTAGCTTGATACCCCCCATTTATCTGATAGACCACAATCATGGAGTCACTAAATATATTCAAATTCTCGACCTTCATTTCCAAAGCTAGCTTGAGACCGTTGATCAGGGCCTCATACTCAGCATCATTGTTGGTTGCATGAAAGGCCAGATGGGTCGCATGTCTGATTTTGTGAGCCTCTGGGCTGATTAGCTCGATTCCAGCTCCTGCTCCATCACCGTTAGAGGCACCATCCACATATAGGCTCCACCATGGGGCACTATTTTGTCTTTCCAGTCCAACTTCTTCTGTGCTAGGTATAACAATAAGGGCTCCCGGCTCCACTTCTTGATGAGGGGGAAATTCTAGCACAAAATCGGCCAAGGCTTGGCCTTTGATCGCAGTCCTTGGCTTATAATCCACCTCGAATTGGCCGAGCTCAACCGTCCACTTCAACATTCGACCAGAAGATTCTGGTCTATGTATCACTTGTCTGAGGGGGTAGGAGGTTCGCACTTCTATCTTATGTGCCTGAAAATAGGGCCTGAGTTTTCGGGAGGCCAGAATCAGAGCATACGCTAGCTTTTCGAGGCTTGTGTATCGAGTCTCGGCATCGGCTAGCCTTTTACTCACATAATATACCGGGAGCTGGACACCATCCTCCTCTCGGACTAATACTGCACTTATTACAAAGTCGGAGACGGCCAAGTATAGGATCAAAGTTTCTCCTGCTTTTGGGTTGGACAACATGGGAGGGCTACTGAGATGCTTCTTTATGTTCTGAAAGGCTTCCTCACATTCTTCGGTCCACTTAAAGTTCCTCCCCACTCCTTTGATTGCTTTGAAGAACTCTTGGCATTTATCGGAGGATTTTGAGACGAAGCGGTTTAAGGCAGCCACTCGTCCCGTTAAGCTTTGAACATCCTTCACCCGTCGAGGGGATCTCATCTCGAGTAGGGCTTGTATCTTGGCTGGGTTGGCCTCAATGCCTCTATGGTTGACAATAAATCCCAAAAACTTCCCCGATTCAACCCCAAACACGCATTTCTGGGGGTTGAGTTTCATTCTGTACTCCCTTAGGATCTGGAACATTTCTGCCAGGTGGCGGACATGATCCCTCGCTTCTTTCGATTTCACCAGCATGTCGTCTACATAGGCCTCCATAGTCTTCCCCAATTGATGTTTGAACATCTTATTCACCAGCCTCTGATAGGTTGCCCCCGCATTAAGGAGCCCAAAGGGCATCCCGATGTAACAGTAAAGGCCCCGATCAGTAATAAAGGAGGTGTGCTCCTGATCTGGCCCATACATAGGGATTTGGTTATATCCCGAATAAGCATCCATAAAACTAAGCAGCGCGTGCCCAGCCGTGGAGTCAACCAGCTGGTCGATTCGGGGTAGAGGAAAGCTGTCCTTCGGGCAAGCTTTGTTCAGGTCGGTGAAGTCTACACATGTCCTCCACTTGCCATTGGGCTTCTTGACAAGCACAGGGTTGGCCAGCCACACGGGGTAGAAGGCTTCTCTTACAAGTCCTGCCTCCATTAATCTATCCACTTCTTCTCTGAGGGCCTCTGCCCTCTCTCCACTAATCGGCCGTCTCTTTTGCCTAACCCCCCTCTTTTTTGGGTCCAAGTTGAGCCGGTGGCACATGACATTTGGGTCAATCCCTATCATATCGGAGTGTGACCATGCAAAGACATCCAAATTCTCCCTTAGGAAGCGGGCTAGATCCTCTCTCAAGTCAGGACTTAGGTTAGAGCCTATTCTGAGTACCTTGGAGGGATCATTTGAGTCTACCAAGATCGGGATTGTGTCCTCTGCGGCCCCGGCCCTCTCGACCATTGAGGGCATTCTCGGGTCTAGATCTGCTCGAGCTTCGCTAGTTTTTTCCATTTCCGTGATTGCCAAACCTTCCGCATCCTTGAGCTCGGTTTGGTGAGCTTGGGTCGGGTTTATCAAGCGTTCAGAGGTCGCAGTTACAGTTCGAGTGATTCCGTCGGGTGGGTCCATAGTGATTGTTGTTTCTTTGCGCGCCCACTTCCCTCTCCTAAGTGTTGCAGTGATTTGTTCTGGGCTCTCTTCTTCATCACTTGCTTCCTCTACAATCCCCTCTTGTATCAACATGATGGGCTGAGATGCTTCCATTAGTAAGGCCCCTGGGCGTGGTTCCACATGAATTCCCATGTGCTCGAAGTAGTTCTCGGGCAACTCCTCAATTGAAATCAAATTACAAGTCTCGTGGCCCTCAGAACGTATTCTTTTCCTGCCCTCTGCCTCTTCCATGGGGATGTCGCACTCACCTGCTTCAGCTATCTCCCTTGAGGCATTTCTTGACTCGGCCGCTTTGAGTGCCTGGTTGTAGCAGACCCTGGATTCGTATTGACAGCTCTTCAAGATGCCTACCCCCGTGGGGGTTGGGAATTTTATCGTCATATGATGGATCGAGGTCACCATCCTCATTGCCCTCATAAGGGGTCTGCCTACTATAACATTGTAGGCACAGGGCTGGTCTACGACTGTAAACATAGCGATCTGGGTGGCCACATGAGGCTCCTCTCCTATGGTCACCGGGAGCCGAATTGTCCCTTTCACTCCGATCGAGTCTCCCGTGAACCCGTACAGGTGCCCACCTGTTGAGGTTAATTCTCTATCCAATAATCCCAGTTTTTTGTAGGCATCATAAGTCAAAACATCAGCCGAGCTTCCGGTGTCCACCATTGCTCGGTGAACATTCACCGTCCCAATCTTCATTTTTATGACTAGGGCATCGGTATGAGGGTAATGCACCCATTTTGCATCATTCTCTTTAAACACGATATCATCGACCTCCCTTTCAAAGAGCTCCGGGGGCCTTTGGCTTAGATGATTGACGTTGGTGAGCGGCTTGTCCTTTGCTTCCTGGGCATATCTGTCCATCGCCTTCCGGCTGTCTCCACCAATGTGAGACCCGCCTAGAATAATATGAATACTACCAGCCCGAGGGATCCTTTCTTTGTCTTCTGGGGGTGGAGGAGGGACGGTATGATAATCCGTCCTGTGTCTTCGAACCTCCTTGACAACCCACTCCGTAAGCTTCCCTTGTCTAATCAAAGTCTCGATCTCATCCTTTAGTTGTCTACAATCAGCTGTATCGTGTCCGGTGGCCTCATGGTATGCACAATACTTCGAAGTGTCTCTTTTATTGTAGTCTGTGAGAGGAGTTGCCTTCCTGAATACCCCCTTCCCCATATATGTAGCATATATGTGGTTGATAGAGGCTACCGGAGGGGTGTGTGTCTGCCATTTGCTTGTATAAGGTCTTCCCGAATCTTTAGCGGTCTCTTTGCCACGGGCAGACTTTTTCGGGCTCGAACTACGCCGATATGTCTTCCTCCTTTCGTCAGGGCTTGAGGATCGGTCCCTCTTGTCTCGATAGCTTTCGCTGATTTTCAGCTCTCTCATCGATTTCTCTACCCTCTTGAAGGGTTCGGCTTGCTCATAGAACTCGGCCAAGGTCCTCGGCTCACTCGCTTGGAGGCTCTTCCAAAATTTCGATCCTTCTTTCAGCCCTGCTATCAAGAAATTTTTGATGGTCTCCTCACTGGCTCCTCTCACCTTGGGGACCTCGGCGTTGAACCGACGAAAGTATTCTGCCAAGGGCTCCCCCTCCCTTTGCTTGATGTTGGCTAACGTGGCCACAGGAGGCGAATAGTGGAGGGTCGACTGAAATTGTCTGACGAACAAGTCCTCTAATTGCCTCCACGTTCTTATGCTAGCCGGTCCCAACTTGGAGAACCATTGTTGGGCACTACCTCTGAGTGATGCCGCGAAGAGTCTGCAACGGGTCATCTCCGGCACCTGATAGACTTCCATCTCAGTGTTAAATTGAATAAGGTACTCCGCCGGGTCGGCTTCGCCGTTGAATAGAAGGTCGGGGTTGTGCCTAAACACCCGAGGTAGGGGGGATGATTGGATAGCAGCCGTAAACGGAGAGGGGGCAGCAGAAGCAGGGGCCCCTCTCTTCTCTTGCTCCATCTCATCTAAGATCCTTCTCAGGTCCCTTACTCTAACAACTTCTCCTTCTCTGTCACCTCCCGCATTACTCGAATGATGTGAGCCCTGAGGTCGTTCGCGGCGTCCCCCTCCTCCAGCTCGGTCCTGCGACTCCTCTTCACGATTGTATCTGCGTCTATGTCGCTCCTCCCTCCTGGGTGAGGTGTGTTGACGTCTTTCCGGAGGGGTCGTTGCCCGTTCCCTTTTCGAGCCTCTTTTATCCACGGGTTCTTTCTCTTCTCTCTCCTTCTTACAATTCTCCAATTTGAGCCTGAGGTCATGTTCGCTTAGTTTTCTACCCACTCGGTCTAGCACGCTAGTTGACCTTGCCTCAGATGAAGCTGGCTTCGGCCCCGATCTCGTAGAGATCTGGCTGCCCCGCTCATCATGGCCTCGGGGTATATCTTCCTTTTCGCGTGATGTTTCTTTCTTCTGTTTGGTCTCGGTTGCCACGTCATCAAAATCGTGGATCAGCTTCTTCTGAGGGCCTTTGCCCTTCCAGCTACGCTGTGAGACCTTGAGGCGGCGCGCCTTACGCTTGGCGTTCCGGACCGGGCTTCTTTCTACCTTTGACATTCGGGCGTTGATCTGATTCATCTGATCGGCCAGCCCTTCGAGATACGTCATCACAGCCTGCCCATCCACGGTTGCAATTGGTGGAGGTGGCGCCTGATTCTCTGGGGGCGTGTGTTCGAAAGTAGGGTCCTTCTTGCCTCCGCTCCCTGGTGTCGTCGCTTGCTTGCTTTCTTTGGTCATCTTTCTCCCTAAGATGAACAACCCCCTCCTTCTAGCGCCAAATGTTATAGGGAGAATTTCGTATAATAATGTTGTGGAGGTTAATGGGCGGAACAAAGATCAAGGACAGTGTTTGAGGGCGGAGGAAGGTTGTTTGGTGGTGGCTGAGCTTATATGTGGACTCCTTAAGAAAGAATAGGGTTTGCTATTCTCTATCAAGTGTCGACTCATGTCTCATACAAGTGCCTACGTACCCTATTTATAGGGATCAAGCCTTACGTAGTTCTTGGGGAACAAGTCACGTAGGCTAGGGTTAGGACTCTTCAGCCCGTGCAGCCCAAGCCCACGATAAAGTCAGGCCTTCAGCCAACTAGTCACGTAAATCTCGATCGGCTCCACACGCTTCCTACAATCTCGCGGCATCTCCGCAATCCTTCCCGTGATCGTAGGAACAACCCGTGTCGACCCCGAAATCTACGAGCAACTCAGTCATCTATGAGTCACTTTCCATGTTGCACACAAAGTCTTTCGATGCGGCCCGGCCTGGTCACTTCGGCCCGCACCGCCTTCAAATAATAAATATAATGTTACCTCTATTTCTATAAGATGTGGGCTCATGAGCTCAGCCCGCGTATGGGCAGCTAAGCCCACCTCGCATGAAGGCACCTGAGCCCACCTCGCGTGGGCACAACCGAGCTCAGCTCGCATATGAGAGCCCAAATGACAAATATGAGCTCACCTTACATGTGTGAGCCCAGCTCGCATGTCCTCACTTGAGCCCAGCTCGCATGTTTGAGCCCAGCTCTCATGTCATGAGCCCAGCTCGCATGTAAACTCAGCTCGCATGTTACGAGCCCAGCCCGCATGTGAACCCAGCTCGCATGTTGCGAGCCCAGCCCGCATGTGCTGGCCCAAGTCATATAAATCCATGGTTCTAGCCCACACACAAGAGTCCAGCTATTTAGTGCACCCACAGGGACCTGTTTAGGGCCCATGGCCGAAAGCGGGCATAACAGATAAAAATGATTCTACTGAGGAACTGGTCTAATGACATGTGGAAGGAACAATGGTGCGGAGTGAAGCTCCCGTGATAATTGTGTGGTATAAGGAATTTCAGTGTTATTTGAAATTTGAGAAAAGTTAAGTATGAAAGATTGGGAAGTTGAATAGAAGACCCTTAGTGCTTTCTTCTGCTAATTCCGAGGACAGAATCCTTATAAGGGGGGTAGATTGTAATATCCCATATTTTCAGATATTATTATTATTATTTGGAATTATTTATGTGATTTTTTTGTGAATTTTGGTGAATTATCTGGTAATTGGAGTGATGTTTTGGATGTTTGTATGTGATATTATTTGAGTATTTTAATTTTTATGTGTTCAGAATAAAATTTAGATAATTGTGATATTTTTCTAGTAATTTTTGGACTGTTATATGATTTTATAATGATTTATGTATTTAGTAATTATTTTCTGAATAATTACAAAACGATTTTATGAAGTCGGGAATCGTTCAACCTCATCCGTGTTTACGTTTTTACAACCCGAAACTCTTCCAAAAACTCCTTCCTAACCTAATCTGGCAATTCCAGACATTTTCCGTGTTTTGACCTTTTCGATCCGGATTACAGTTTGACCGTGCGCGGCCCGACGCAAGATTTTCGATACGGTAATCATTTTGATAAATCAGTAAAACCCGTATTCTCGAGAGACGGGATATTTTTACATTATTTCCGTATATGGTGTTTTATGAAAAGCTCGGTTTTGATGATTATCCAATTCTGGTATTAAATTGTATCGTTTTTATAGTTACTTAGCGGCTAAGTAATCTATTTTTGGATCATTTTATAGCTACTTAGCGGCTAAGCAACTAATTTAACGATCCAGAATGAAGCAATATTCCATAAATATAAATAGCCTATTTATTATTTCCTTTATTTCGTTTATTCATTTGCAACCAGTAAAAATACCGTAAATACAGAGAAAACCCTAAAAAAACCGATACGTTCCTGAGAATCAATCGTACAAACGAAGGCGTTATCGAACTCCGATTCGAGGGTGCAGCATATCAAATCAAAGCTCTCGAAATCTTCTTTCTGAATCAATCATCAGTTTTTGCCCAGAAATCAAGGTAATTTTCTTATTTATTTATTTATATTCGAATTATTTGATAGTTAAATTATGAAAATTTGTTCTTGATGTTGTTGATGTGATTTGATGCTTCCATCGTGTAGATAATATTTTTCTGGTCAATTTGGTATATTATACTTCAAAAATAGAGTTCAGTATCATATAGAAATTAAGGTTTGATTTTCTGAAAATTATTTGAATATGTGTTCTTGGTGTTCTTGAAGAGTTCTCATAATCAAACCCAAATTTGAGGGTGATGCAGATCTCAGTTTTTGAAGTATGAGTAACCAAAATGTTCAGATTTTCATGCTCTTTCTATTTATGCCATCAAATAATTCAAACGATAGGTAATTTGTTAATTTCTTAAATTAGGGTTTATGTCGAAATTTGGGGGTTTATGATTTATTTGTTTTTGATTGTTTGTGATGATATGGGTAGCTTTATCATGTTCAACACAGTCGATTTATGCATAAATTTGTATTGTTTTAGTTCGGGAAGTGTTAATACGAGTTCGTCGATTTTGGGTTAATGAACTTTTATTTTCTGGGATTATTGATGATTGTTTGCTCGTATGATTGATTGTGTTAGATTATAGAGACCCTAAGCTTCGATTTCGTGTATGAATCGTTAAGTTTGGTTAAATATTAGTCGAGTAGTGTTCTCGATGGAAAAGCTTCGGCAGGATCGTTTTTTTTTATCGGGATCGTCGTCTTTGATTTGTTTGCGGACTGTTATGGCCATACTTGAGATGCTGGGATTGCGAGCATCGATTTGGTGTAGAAAATGAGTTTGAATGGCTGCGTTTCAGCCGTGTTTCGGGCTGCCGGAGAGCCGCCGGACGACGGTGAAGTTCGCCGGTTTCTGGACCTGACCCCAAATTCCGGTCAACTTCCGGCCGAAGTCCGGTTATCCCCACCCCCTAGAACTGCCGTTTGATTCGTTAAAGGGGATGACATGTTTGAAAATCTATTTCTGCCATTTTCTATTTTATTTGTTAATTTCAAAAATCCTATTTTTTTTAATTTCTGAAAATTCAGTTTTATTTTGAAAATCATTATTTTAATTCTGAAAAATTATTTTTATTCAAAAATAAATCCAAATTATTTAATTAATTAATTTTAGTTGATAATTAATTATTTAATTAGTCAATTAATGTAAATATTAATTGATTAATTAATTTAATTAGTTATTAATTAATTTTAATTGATTATTTAATTAGATTTAATTATTTATTTTGATTTAAAAATTCTGAAAAATAGTTTCGAGCTTTAAAATATTATTTTAAATTATTTTCCAGGCTCGATAATTTTTATAAACTTATATTCGAGTGTTCGAGCCCTATTATTTAATCATAAAATGATTCGGAGACCCGTTTTAATTTCGAAAAATGTTCAAAAATTCATAATAAATAAACCGTTCGTCCGATTAATACGAAATGAATGCGTCTAGACTCAGAAAAATATTCTGCTTTCATTAAAAATACTTTCAAGACCCAAATTCTTTTGTTTCGAAAGGTCTCTTGTTTTACGAATCATTCTGAGTCAATTTTTGATCGATAAATCATATTTTTGACCCTATTTTAGTTTTAAACGTATCGAGTTGAACCTTTTGACGAACTGAGTCATATGTGATATGAATTATATGATACGTGAGTTATGTGTTTATGTGTTATGTGAATTACGTGTGTATGTGGATCAAGAGTCCTGTGTTTGTCTGTTATATTTATGTGTGGGCTATCGTATGGGTAGACGATAGACTTTTGATGCACAGTTCGTCGAGTGATTATCGTTTAGGCGATTAAAGTTATATTTTCTAATTATAGATGCGGATCTCTCGAGTTGATCAGGACAAGATGTTGGATAAAGAATAAGATGGAATGGTATTAGAATGATGTGTAGGCTGATTTGAGGTGTTGGTTTATATAGGCAATAGAATGCCAGGAGACGCAAGGAAATTTAATGCTAACAGGTAGAAATAATTCTACCTTGTCTCCCTAGACTGGGAAGAAGAAAAACAGTCATTGGAAGTGTAAAACAGGGTTTAATGCGCACAAGAAACAAGTAAATATTATTGTGCATGTACGTGTTCCACTAACCCTAATTGTATTGACTGTTAATATCTCACCCGTACATATTCTGATTTAAAATAAGACGGTTTCAGATTTTAACCACAAATAAGTCAAATAGAGGATCAGAATTTAATAACAACACTTAGACTTATATCAGAACTTAACAGTCATCAGAACATGATTTCTTAACTTGAAAAATGAATGCCTTTCTCTGTGATTCTTCACACAAATTCTGATTTTAGTTCTTCAGAACTTATTTATCAGAACTTCCATCAGAACTTGTCCTCAGAATTTATGCAATCTGACACATAAACTGTTCATCTAAAACAACATTGAACGCCACAGTAATTTTCATCATTCATATGGAGTGTAAGTGTGTGCATTAAGCAAAATATTAGACAAAGAGTAAAGTCCGATTCACTTCAGTACATCTTAGAAATAAGGCATAACTAAGAACTTTACTAAAAATCTGTCATTATTCTGAAGTTTACTTTTGAATGAGTTCATGCACGAGTCCACCTCAACTGTTTTGTGCTTATTTTATGCATCTTTTGAAATTCCATTTTACAGTGGCTTCTCAGTGTAAGTGAGTCACGACTCTTATCAGAATTTATGCTATTATCAGAGAATTTATGAGTACACAGTTTTTTAATCACTTAGTACAAACTCATAAAATTTTAGTAAATAATTTTTAATAATTAATGTTTCACACATTACATTACACATTTTAACCTTTTCTTTAATAAACTATGTAGAACTCGCATTTTCATGCCTATGTCTATCCTGATACTTGGACAGTTATTGGAAACAGTATGGTTGAAGGGAATTGTTATACTGTTGAAAACTTTCAAGTTAGAGACACAATTGGCAGGCTCAAACCGGTTTCTACAAATTACTGTATTCGTTTCTTTGGTTCTACCGTTATAACTGCTGTTGAAAATGATGTAATGATTCCTTCTAATAAGTTCGAGTTGATGGATTTGGGAGACTTACTATCTGAGTGTAAAAAATATATGAATGATGAAAATCCTGAATTCGCTATAGGTATGTCCATAAAATAATTGATTAAGTCTATATTAAGTTGCCTCTCATAATATGGTGTTTGTAAAAAAGGTGTAAAATAAAATTTCTTATGAATATTGCAGATGTTATTGGTTTTGTTGAATCATTTGAGCAAGCAAAGCAAATATCTAAACGATTTGGTCAAAGGGACATTGTGCGCTTTAAGCTAACTGATGGAACATAGGTTTTTACTGAATTTTTTAATTTGTTATAGATTCTTAGCCATCCACTTATATTCTTCATGTATAGAATACTTTAACCGCATACCACATTTTTTTCCTTTATTAGGGAATCGCACATAGTAAGTATTTGGGGAGAGTTAGCTAAAACAGTGAATGAGAATTTTCACAACATTATTGAGACACCTGTTATTGCTGTTGTGACCAACACCAAGCTTACTTTGTTCAGAAGTATGTTAATTTAATATCCATATATGTTATACCACATACAATATTTATTATTTAACTTTTAACATCTCCTTATGCAACTTTGTTCTATATTTATTATTTACTATTTCTCAATATTTTACACAGATGAACTACAGACTGGGACTCTTCCTTCATCCAAGGTTGACCTGAACTAGATTGGGAGGCTGTTAATGAGTTACGTCAAAGGTATTATATTATAAAATAACCTTCAATATTAAGTAGTTACAGATAAGTTGATCATCGATGCATTTAACATTTTTATAAATCGATCAATCACCTTGACTTAAAAAATAGAGTGAATTACCTTCGTGGGTAGATGACTGCAAAATGTAACAGGCTGGAGGAGGAAGGCTACAAACCAAATGAAGGTTCAAATATTAGAGCTAATATGCAGCCTATAGAGGCTATATTGGAAAAAGTCTCCTTGAAGGATTTGTCCAACAACATTGCTGCATATTTTGCACAGGTATAAATATAAAAAAATTACACAATACATGTAAAATTCTATTAAAAAAGCTGACTGTAAAAATGTAGTAGACTAAACATATATTTAGTTCATATTAATTGCCTTTCATTTAATTATATTTCCAGAAAGCTGCAATTGTTACCTTTACAGTAAGCAAGATTGAGGATGAGGATAACTGATGGTACAACAGCTGTAACAATTGTCATACTGAGGTTGAAAAAATTGAGAAAACATATAGATGCATGCAGTGTAAGAGAAATTTCCCATATTCGGAGAAGAAGTAAATGACAACTTATCATTGAAACAACAATAGATTGTACCAGTATTATAATTAACTTAATAAATTATATATGTGTATGATATTGTGACAGGTTTAGATTGTTTATTCTTGCCGATGACAGCGCATTTGCGTGTAATGTGATACTCATGGATCGTGTTGTTAAGAGGATTGTTGGAACTACTGTAACTAACCTCTTAAACGAATCTAAGAAGGTAGTCTGCAAAATTTGCCTTTACTAATTAATTTTTGTGAATGTTGTGGATATTGTGCATTTGGCTTATAATAATTATAATTACTATTTTGAAAAACAGGCTCCTTTAAACAACTCCATGTCTACTACTTTGATTGATATTGCTGGAAAAGAGATTACAGTTAAATTATCGCTAACTGAAGCAAATATTAATGGTGATAGTAATGTATTTGAAGTTGTTGACTTATATGACATGCCTGTTATGGAAAAGGTGATGAAATACTCACCCATTACCAAGTGCCCTTCTTTCAACCAATCTGAGGTTTGTAAAACAGTAATTTAATTTTCAATAGCTTCAGATATATTGTACCTGATATAAATTTTTGTCTTTATCTGCAACTAAATCAGATCATGGATGGTATAGAGCTCTTTGATACTCCAGGTTCTAGTACCTCTGTTTCTAAGAAAATTAAAAAGGTGATTTATAGTTAATATGTCTTTATTTCATTTCTTATTTTCATAAACATGTATTATTCCTCAGAATAACTCATTAGGTTAAATTGATATTGATACTTCTTAGACACTTACTATGTATGCTCAACTAATAAGCTTGCAATTAATTTTTTTATTATAATTTTTCCCTTGATTTGTATTTTATTATATTTGGTTTGCAGGATCCTTGATATGATGTGTTCTTGCACCTGTGTACACTTCTTTCCAAAGCATGGGGACAATATTGAACTTCTTTCACTTTTTCGAACATTGAATAAAAATAGGGAATTAAGTTAAATAATTATGCAATTGCACTTTCCATAAACATTTGTTCATTCCTTATTGGTTTAATTTTGTTTGGTTGTGAGTTGGTTTGGTTTTCATAATAAAGCTCAGTTTCAGTTTGATTATACTCAATATTAATCCAAGAAATTTGATTTACCTCTCTTCGTGTTACTTTTTGCCAATATTTTTTCAAATATTATTATATTCATATATATCTTCACAATTATCCGTGAAATTGTACTTAGATAAATTTAGATTCATTCACGTTTTTCAGTTGAGTCAATTTTTTTTATTATCCCAATAAGTATTGGTGTATAGCAATGCATCCATCCAAACTTGGGCTGTTACTCGATTTACTTGATTAAATATAGAGAATCGTGTTGTAGAAAATCTATTATCAGAGAGTTTTATATTTAATATTTAAATTCTGACCATCAATTATTCAGAGAAAAAATTTAGATTTGCTATAGCACTTGACATAAAATGAAAACCTATCCTGCATCTACTCAAATTTTATGGAGTTAACTCCCCAAACCCTCTAAAACCACTCATCTACTCAACCTTTCTCCACGTAATAATAACCTGAGTGGAGAAAATATGCTACCAGATACATTCATTCCAGGTCCAGGAATTTGCATTTCGAGTGTTGTAAAATTAATATACCACCACTAATTGATCATATTACAGACATGGCACTTTGATATTGTTACAAAGAATTGATTTATTTGGTTGTTACATTCTTTCGCATCGCCTTTTTAATATTCTCAACACCTTAGTGCGATGCAGATGGTATGTTCACTTCCTGTGCATCATATGATTCTGACATGAAAACCAAATATTAAAAATTAAAAGTATGGACGTAGGTTTGCACAAATAGGGTACTTATATTCACTAATTATATTCGACAATATAGTAACTAGCAATAGTATTTTCATATTTTATAGAAAATCCATGTAGCAATGTTCAACAATTTTTCTAGTTTGACCTTTATGTATCTTTAAGCAGCATAACAAGCAGTTGTTTTGGTATTTTTTTCCTTCGCAATCCAACAGATTATATGACCAAATTACGCCATTAACATTCTTTAGCTTGCAACAGAGTTTGCAGCTGAGGCAAATATGAGTCCAATTCGTATGTATAAACACATGTTTTCCTAATACACCTTATGTTTCTAAACATTTGTAGCCAACACATAAATTCTCAGAAAACATGAAATTCTCTAAAACCATAAATTCTTAAATATATTATTAATAAATAAAAAATAAGGATCCAACTGAAAATTTTAAAAGTATTGTCCAAGTGCAAACCAAAGAAAATTCCTTGCAAACTGTTATCTACTTTACCACTTAACAGAAAACTTATGCCATCATGATTCTCAAGCAAGGTGAATTCTAGAGTCTTATATTTCTGCAATTTGTTATCTATGATGAATTTATTCCATCCAGCTGAAAAACGGCCTTTTCCATCAGAAACAACTATACTAAGCTGCCAGGTACCATTATTTGTTATTATCTTGACCCTTTCACCAGCCTCCCATTCACGTCCTCTAGGTTTAATATCTTTTGGAATACGCTTCATTTAGCAAGTAAAATATATCAATAATAAAATGAATACAATCAAAATTACCATTTTAAAATACATACAACAAACAATACCACTCCATGTGTAGATTTATCCGCATTTGATGGTTTCAGTTTTGCAGAAAATACAATCAAAATTACCATTTTAAAATACATACAACAAACAATACAACTCCATGTGTAGATTTATCCGCATTTGATGGTTTCAGTTTTGCAGAAAACTTTATCACATCCAGTCCACAATCTTCAACTACATCATCCTCCATCAGATCATGATTTCCATGCTCCATATGACCTTTGTTCTCTACCATTAAAAATAATGATCAGTACAAGATTCCTAGATTTACAATTATGCTACCATCAAATTAAGTACCCATATCAATTATATTAGTATACTCATGATCACGTACTAGCATTGTCTGTTTTTCTTGAACTTAAAATGATCATGAAATCCAATTGATATATATCAGCTATTTGACATTACTGAGTGTAGTCCAAATCAGTTTAACATTATAAGCCACTAAACAAAATCGGAATGAAATTTTATTAGATATTAAAACCTGATTTCACCACCACTTCTGCATCAGCCATTGGATTTGGCACTTCAGTTTCAGGTCCGCCATCATGTTCTGACATTTAAAAATATATATAAATGTTTTAACACTAACATTCTTTTACAAAAAAATTTATGGTAAATTAATAAAACATGATCTTTTATTTACCTCCAGACTTAGTATCATCATCACTTATATCGATGATTTCCTTAGCAATTTCCTCATTTGTTTGTGTTCTTCCTGAGCTTCTTGATATTACTATTACATTGCTCACATGAGATTAAGATCCAAGACTCAATTGAGAAATATAAATGAAAACTGTAATTTTATACTTCATCTACCTGATGGTGCAAGCCATAAAGCCCAGATCCATTGTCCAGATTTCTTTCCTGCGTCGCCAATAATTCGACTACCATAATCAATCTCCTTGCCATCATTTTGGTATATTCGACAGTGAAGCACACTGCCCTCATCAATTGTCAGAATTATTGTTTCGTCTTCAACTACTTTGAAGCACTGCAACATTTCACTTAGATGGCTCACATAACCTTCCATGTAATTATAGTATATGCTCCACTGCTTCCCATACACTTCGATTTTGTTAACTAAAAGTAACTTTTTTCCATAACCATCTCTAATCATTTTTGGAACAACCTTAATGTAGGAGGAAATTATTTACTACTTTTTTCAGATATCAAATTAATGAATTGCATTAAATTCAATGTATTAACTGAAAGGAAGAGTTTATACCATATGCCCTTTTTCAAGTAAGGTCGATGATACAATCTTAAAAAATGACCGCTTAAAAGCAGCTTTATTATCTACAAATATCATATCATAATCATAATTAAGAAAAAGTTATAGAACTCTAATTATTGAAATTACTCATAACCTTGGAAAATCAAAAGCTCTCAATATACGCACAACAACAGAGCACAACCTTATTTTTGTCTAATATTGAACTAAAGTTACCATATCAATATATCAATATATTTATAAATTGATATTAAAATGTCATGTCCATATATGCTACTTTTACATTAATATAATTTATATGTAAGATAGATAAAAATACAGCAAGGCATTATGGTTCATATACTTATTGACATTGCAACCTTAACTTTACAACGATATCGTCACAATTTTATTAGTTAACTATTTTAAAGTACACGTAGAATTCTGAGTACTAACAAGTCCATAAAATAAATTTATTTAGTGTCAATTACCAGTTTGGTGTAAATCCAAGTCATCATGACCCTTGAAGATAACCGAACACACTGTGCCTGCTTCCAGTGCATGACATCCAAATAGTACCAATGTATCTCCGCTCTTAATTTTTATTGCTTTAACAAATTCTAACCACCCTTTACCAAAGAAACATTTATCTCCCTCCCATTTGAGATCTATTTCAAATTTTGTCCGCGGAAGCGAAATAGAGCTTAGATTCCTCCAGTTGCGGTAAATACCTTTCATGTCGGTTCGTAACCTCTGAAAATACATTATAAAAATTTTATTTATCAATAATAAGTAAGTGTACGATAAATTAATTTAACAATTCTCACAAAATTAGAACTATATACCAGATCAAATTTTGTTGAAATTATGTCAAATCCATAAATTTTCATTGCATAATAATCACTAAAATTCCTGTATGCGTTGAAGCCCCATAAACCCATACTCTTTTTAAATTCAATAGTCGAGGTATCCAAAACAAACTCAGCAGCATTCCATTATTTTTCTTTTTCAATCTTCAAGTAATCAGTCACATTTTATTTTGGTTGGTCACACTCCGTTGCTGTTGCTTTGAATATTTTGACATTGAACAGGTCGTCTCTACAATAATCGAATTGCACCAGTCCATATAAAGTAATTTCGTGGTACCTCATAAAACTGTCTAACCCATTTATTGTGTTATCAGTACTATTGTAAGTACATTGCCACAACTATCGCCACACCGAAGAGTTGTTATCCGAGACAACTGCTGGCCAAACTCAGAAAAAACAGATATATCCTGTGATGTACAAAAAAAAGTCTTATTCACAAGTGTAATCCAACTACATTACAATTTACCAATAATTTAAATTAAAATATTTTTTGTTCATACAAGGCTTCCGAATATTTTTGATCTGATATTCGTTGTTATAAAACCTGAAAGTTTCTTCCTTCCACCGTTGTCAACATCCTCCCAATCGTTTTTCAATATCTTGCCGACCTCAAATAAAATAGTCAAACATCATAAATACATTACACGATAGGAAATAAATGTATGATATACAATCTTTACTTTTTATTCACGAAAAGATCAAATCAGAATATTTTACCAGAAGTTTTGCATCCAAATCACAAATTCATTAACAATAAATAAAATTAACTTTTAATCCTCTATTCCACATGCAGAGTATACAATACTAATATATATCTTAAGCCGATCGCTACGTACTATTGTAATTTTTATTACAAATTACAAATTACAAATCAAAAATATAACATTATGATTGAATGTAAACAAAGTTATACTTTACTACAAATCAAGAATAATAAGGCATTAGTATAAAGAATAAGCAGCCATAATTATTTCAAAATAAAAGTGCAAGATTTTACTTCTACCATATGAATATTGTGAAAAAGTGTGAGTAGAAAACAAAATTGCAGTAATTGATAATTGTGTAATTGTAATAAGACCTACAGATTGCTAACCTCCATTACTTTAGGTATTACTGTCTCAATGTATATCTTCCAATGTCTGAAGGCCAAGTCCGTTATTTTACTAGCAGCCAAATTGATATAGGATCAACTGGAACTCTGTTTTTAGGGTTTAAACATGCCTAATCAACATAATCAACGTTGACCCAAGCGAGGGATAAAAAATATGTAATTTTGTTACCCAAAATCTTTTTTTGTCAGGTTGCACAAAATCTTTATGCTAATCAAATTATTATATTATATTTTTTATACCCGAATTTTCAAGTGTTTGATGTTTATGTTATTATAATATAGTAATGAATTTATCTAATATATTTTAATATTGTTGTTAAGTATCCGGAGGTATTATATATAGTTGAATAATATTATTAAATCATAAAAAGGTTAAAAGCAGTTGAATAGAATATGAATTTGGATTATACTAACTGTGTAGGGTAATTAAGTAATTCAAAAAAAGAACCGCACCCAAAAGCAATTTTTTCATGATTCGTATATATATAGTGTACATATATGTACCCCACGATCTAGCAATAATTTATTTTTTTACATTAATAAAATTTGTTGTATATTTCAAATTTATAGTAATATTTTTGTAACATCATTTTTTGTTTTCCATTTGTGCTTTGACGCATACAAAATGGCTAACATTTTAATTTAATTTATATTATTTTTGTATAAACCGAGAAATCCCTGTGTCCATGAATCTTTTTAGGATTTCATTGTACAAAATCTTGATGTAGAAATTTTTTTAACAAGTCGATTGTGTATAAAACTTTTTGCCAACAACATTGATCATGATAACAATCTTACCTTTTGCTCCCTGACTTTTAAAAAGGGTGGAAAACAATTATAATGTAAGTAAAATAGTTGCATTTTCAATCATATTTGTGCTCCCAATTATTTTAAATGAACGAAAGTAAGTGGTTATAGATGTAAATTTTACATATTTTCGCTTCAAAACTTTGATCCCATTTTTGGGATGAACTTAATTACCTACATATCACTTACTTCCTTCCTTAATAAAAATTTCAGAAGCAAGGCCTTAGCATTAACAAAAAATATATCAAAAATTTGCGTTATTGATTCAAATATATTTGTTAATGTATACAAATAATATATATTTTCTGAAAATATATATTTAGACATAATAATGAAAAATAAATCAGTTAAGGATCGTATTAGCACGCATAGCGCGGGCATAGGTCCCTAGTTAATTGATCATATATGAGGATGGAAGTGGTAATTATAGACATAGTCACATAGATCGAATGCTTTCGATGTGAATTATGAGTAGTGGAACACTAGATAGAGTCGATTGAAAAAAGTAAATAGATTTGAGAAAAGAAATTTTAGAATTAGAACCTGAATGAGAATTGCCATGGGGAAGGTGATCGTTATTTGGAGTTTCAGAATGGTGATAAAGTGGTAGAGCTAAATAAAAAGGGAGGTTAGGATGCGGCTACGAGAAGAGTCTCCGTGGAATGATATCAAAGAAGAACGACACTTACGAAGTGTGTTTTTTATTGGAGAGGAATCTGAATAGAAGCTCTAAACCCAATAAGATAACATCAAGCGATATAAAAGCTATTTTTTTATCGAAAAACATCATAAGTGGTTGTAACATCCTTAAAAGATAGAGTTCTAGATAGATATGATAGAGCAATATCCGAAACATTTAAGATCAATCATGAAAAAAGCTTGGCTCTGACAAAGAACAATAATTTATCAAAACCATCGTATAGTGAAGTTCTTACTTAAAAACCAAGTGAGGATAATTCACAAACTTGTAGGGATAATAAAAAATTCTACCAATAGGGTAAGTAGTGAAATGAGAGGAAGCGTAAATGTGGATAAGAAAATTGTTTGTGTGCTAAATATTCCAGAAAAAGACTCAATTAAAAGAGTTATGGATGATGTGTAAGAAGTTTGGAAGAATTAATGATATCGACTTGTCGCGAAAGAGAGAGACATGAAGAACATAAGATACTGATTTGAGAAAACACCTGATAAGGACACAACAACAAGAATCATTACAAAGTTGAATAATCTATTCTTTGAAAAGCACGGGTTACGGGCAAATTGGGGTATCGGGAAACAGCTGCCTAGATTTAAGCTTAAGGCCAAAGATTTGGACAAGATATCGAAGGAGACGATGAGGATAAATTCTCAAAACTCAGGTGTAACACTAGAAGAAGGACAACAACAACACAACCCTAGAAAAAAGGATAAAAATTTCTTTGTTTCCAGAATATAATGAAAGATTAAGGAAATACACTGGTAATAGTATGGTGATTGAAATGCTAAATTCTAAAAGTGTATTCTTGATCAGACTTACTCCTAGGGTTGAGCAAAACCGAATCGAAACCGAAAAACCGAACCGAATCGGTAAATTTCGGTTCAGTTTGGTTTAAGTTTTTTTGAAAATTTCGGTTATTTCAGTTTTTCGGTTTTAACCAAAATAAAATCGGTTCGGTTCGATTTTTCAAAATATTAATTCGGTTTCAACCGAATTAACCGAATTGTATAAATATATATATTTTTGAATTATATTTTATATATAATATATTATAGATAATTAGATACAGATTACACATTAATTAAAAATATTAGATAGACACACTCGTGAGTCGTGACTAACAGCCAGGAACAAGGGATCCTAATTCAGTAATACCTAAATTCCTAACCTAAGTCTTACATTACTTTCCCAAACTTATGCCTCAACTTTGTTCTAGTTTAATCAAACATAATATCAAGTATTGAGAGTTTCTTCTTTAGCAGCGGTCTGACAAGCTTCTGCAACAGCTCCGTAAAATTATTCAGGTCATTAATTTTCAAAATTTTGGGTGTTGATTTGGGTTCCTGTCCAAAATGAAACTAAAACTTCATTTATATTTTTACAGAAACACAATTTTTTTTAAATATTTCGGTTAACCAAACCGAACCGAATAAACCAAAATATTTCGGTTTGGTTTTATACAAAATTTCGGTTTGGTTATGAAAAAATCAGCAATTCGGTTTTCGGTTAATTCGGTTCGGTTCGGTTTCCGACCGAACCGACCGAATGCTCAGCCCTACTTACTCCAGAGGTGCTAGGTTTTGGAGATGTAGATGTCAAAAGGTCATCTACAAGATGTTTTATGTTACTATTTCCAGATGAAATGAAAGTATGGGATATTAATGCGACTTTCTGGGATTAGGTTTCCTTAGTTCATGGCATACAACAGTAGAGGACCTTGTTATTCCGAGATATGTGTGGCTGGAAATTAACAATTAATTATCACAGCTTGGAGTGAATCTAATTTTTTGAAGATTGTAGGAGACAGGGGACCATCTATGATGTGGCGACAGTTTGTTAGGACGAAAACACGCGCTAAATTACACGCAAGTATAAGCGTTCGCAAATAGTATAAGATATAAATCAGATTTGTACCCACAGAGACTCTTTTTAGTTAACTTAAGATTATGCACCTATGCAACACTGGTATGGCTATCGCTCAATGCTAAGACAATAACAAGTTGAGATGTTTATAACTAAAATTAAACTAACATGCAATTAACTAAGAATAAAAGTGATTGAATTAACTATATGAGACAAACATGGGATTCTAACTTCATTAAATACTTCATTCAAAGTCATTGTTCTTAACCTTAGCATGCAATGGTGATGACAACTAATCAGATAACACGAAACTAGTCAACAACAACTTTCATTGCACGAATACCCTACTACTAGACATCCAAAAAAGAGATAGAAGCTAAGTAGACACCAATTATGTTGAGACCCTATAAGTCTATAGAATTTGACAACATAAAGGTTTAATGAACAAGTTATTTATCGTGATTACATAGGGCAAGTAAGATGGTTAAAATTACCTACGAATCACGCATAATAAATACATGAACCTATGCTAGTATGGCAAGTTTCGAACCTCTATATTCACTTTCGCTTAAATAAAGATTAACACGCTATCTTATATGTTAGCTACGCACATAAGACGAATAAACACAACCAATATTAGGATATCAATCAATCACCACATACCAAGATATTGAAACAAATTAACTATAGAAATCCATAAGTAAATCCGTTAAAATCCCACATTAACGATTAGTTCATAACCGAACTCATCGTCACCATGGGTTCCAATGAAAGCATGGTATAAAAACTAGATCATTATAAACTGAATAATAATCAAAACTCAAAAGTACGTTAACAAGAGTGTAAGGTTCAAGCGAATAAGAAAACAAGCATCCAACGTTACAACTTAAGCAAAGAATCATAAGTAAAAATAAGATCTTCTTCTCCTTCGTTGTATTGTGCTATTAGGTCTTCTTACTGCTCTCTCCTCCTTTTTTTCTCAAAAACGTCTTCAAAAGGCTTTATATATAAGCTCAATACGATTTGGAGTCTGAAAAATCATTATTATATTACAACCAGGATTCTGCAATCCCGACTCAGGCACGCTCGCTTTCTGACAAATGGGCGCGGCCGCTCCCAAGACTAGCGCAGCCGCCCTGACTTTCTGGAAATTCTGATTTTTCTTGTTTCTTGTGTATCGTGAGCTCCATTTGTCAGAATTTAGCGATCCAATAATCCACGCGAAGCTATCGAGATGCTCTTCAACATGATAATGGTCTTGACTTCAGATTCTGGCCTCCTTTCAACATATTTTCTTGAGAAGCTCATTTATTCATCTAACCAATGCCTGTAATGCAAAAACATAAAAACACATAAAAAATACCGACAACTTGAGTCCAAAACACCAACTTAAGCCTATAATGAATCGTTCCAAGTAGATATAAAATCCACTTATCACACCCCCAAACTTGAATCGATGCTTGTCCTCAAGCATAAACAGACTCAAAAACTACAAAACAAAACTAATGCATGAATGCAACTACGTGAATGCAACTAAATGATAATGCAATCGATCCCCTCAGAATGACCATAACCAACCAACAAGCTAATGTCTCTAAGAATGCAATGACTCTAAACAGAGTTAGAATAAACCCCACAAACCAATTCACAAACCAGAAATGTGCGTGTGTGGATGCTTAACAAATATACTCTCGAAACTAGATCAATAACCATAACTTATCTATCATCAAAACAATCACAAGTTTATAAACAGAATAGACGTTAAACGCACAATGACTCGCAACACCTCCTTCCTACTAGAGTTATACAAAGATTCACATTATTATCGAACATATAACAAAAATACTTATTTGACCGTGTAATGAATGAGGTCCCAAAAGACTTACACAATAATACTCATGTAGCGAGTGTTAAGTTAGTGAATCCCAAACTATCAAAGCCTTTGGTCACTAGGCACAAAGTCCCCTAAAACTTAATAACTCGAATATTAAAGAGCTCACTCTTGATCAATTATGCATAACACATACTCTCTTTTTTTCTTTTCTATTCTTTTCTTTTTCTTTTTTCTTTTTTTTCAACAATTTCTGAATGAGTGTTTTTCGCTCCATCTCGTTCAACCCTAGACTACTCATAAATTATGAGTCGGCTACTAGTCATTTGACGCCTAGCCTTATTCACAACTAGCAATGAAATCCAAGTTTTTCTCCAGATTAAAATTCAGTATTCCTATGCCATTACGAGAATACCAAAAATTATAGATATAAACAAGTGATTATATCTCAACAAATAAACAAGTATGATCATGATCTAGCTCAAAAGCAACATATAAGACTTGTGATTTTTTTTCTACGGGAATGCAAATCAATTCATTAAGACTTAAACATCCCTCTATTCGTCATCACTACACTCACATCGACATAAACTTATCAGATAGAAATAGCTCAACCTAAGGGAGCATGCTATATGCATGCAAATGCAACTATATGAACTCACATAAAAACATAAACAAATATGTCCTATATGAACTCACATAAAAACACAAACAAATATGTCCTATATGACATAAAGACTCTCATAATTTAAATTATTTCTCCTCCAAGCATTTTTTGTGTGTTACCTTGTAGGTTATTATCACGTTGGCAATAATTTTAATATCTCATATTAAAATTATAAATAATGAGCGGCATCTAGTAATACAACATTCCTACCCAAGCAATAATAATTAAATCGGTGATTCGATTAAACATTTCGTGATAATTTACAATGTAATATAATCTCTTTAACCAAATATTATAGATTAAACCAGAGACATGTAATGTGTCATCCCCATCATAATTTAATCCAAGTTTCCTTGATCATTGAGTAAACTATCATATCAAATCAACATTGGAGTGTGACCACGTATTTCATAGTCTAGCTCACACAAGATGCCAATAATATCATTCCTAAAATATGAGGGTTAAATCGCATCTAGATCATTCATATTTCTCATATGATTTATAATATATCCAATGTCCACTTTTATCATTACTCGGTCAAGGATAACTTTTAATGGAATCAAAGTATATTATTTCTCGTATAAAATTTAATGACTTCAGGTGTAAAGACCATTACATCATTGTCACTGTTAGAATAACTTATGACGCTATAAACATGTAGTATCTCACAACGGGTTAATCCAATACCATGTATCTAATACATGTGTCTGTGTTTTTACTTTAGTATCACCAAACCTATAATCAATGAGATTTGATCATCAGTCAACAAACATACTAGTCTTAATGCATTATTACTGTCCCATATAATAACGGTCGACTAGGGATCTTTAGGAATATTGATATTATTCTCATAATCTCATTTCTAAGTCACATATTTATAGATATAGAATTGCATATCATATTCCAAGAATATTTATTATTCTAACATTTATATCGCAGTAAATTAAGAATTAATAAATTATAAAAGAAATAATCGATAGAACAAAAATATTAATAATCCAAGTGTCTTAAACTAAAACAGCATAGTGTTGTCTCTAAAGCACAAACACAATACAAATGCAATCTGAAATCCAACCTAAAATAGTTACACAATATACACTAAAGTACAACCTATTATGGAATATCGTATTTTTGCAAATATTTTCAGAATAAAGTAATATTTTTGAAAATATTTTTAAAAATTAGTAAAATCGCAAATAATATTTAAAAAAGTAGTATTTTTGATAAATTCTCTAATAAAAAGCACAAAATCAGACATTTTGCCCTGACAATAATGATTAGGACAATAAAAATGGTTAATACAATATTTTAATATACTCGAAGAATATATGCATGAGATTTAAGAATATATTATGACTTATAACTCTCGAGTCCCCACTCGCGGATAATAACTACCATAAACCAATTTTGTTTTCCTGCTTAAAGAATCACGCATGTATGTTACCAAATACATTCACGAAAATAGATAATTTCATGTGATTAAAATAATTATTAATATTTTACATTATTTTTTTGAGGGATCCTACTTTATGTTTTATAAAAATACTTTGTATCACTATCCAAAAGTATTTACAGATTTTTCACCTAATTATATTTTTTTCAGGTATCTCACGAAAGTGATGTTAGATTTCGCTTCTGTTTTTTTGCAAGTTTTAATAATATTTGTTTTTTATAATTATTTTATTGATATAATTTATTCTAATAATTTTTTGAGTATATCTTATTTATGTACTAAATAGTTAAATTTTAATTAGTATGGCCTTATTTGGTATTAATTTTTCATCATTAAATATTTTAGGTATAAAACCGGCAATTATGCGGGAAAGGAAATAATTTGCAGGGCATCTTCTCGGGTATTTTCTTCTCTGACTTCAAAATTTTTATTGTCTAAATGTCAACGATTATCTATGCATGTCCACTATTTAAATGATAATTTTCTTGAACAAAAAAACTCCTTAGTACATATATTATATTATAATAAAATTTATTGATATTAAAGTTTGTCGTTGAGTGTATTAGTTTGAAAAGAGCAAAAAATAGCATCATGACTACGATGATGATCAGTGTGTGCAGCATCAAGAAAGATGGTCATTGTACAATATAGGCATCTAGGTATCGTTAAGTTGTATTTTGAAGAATCAACCACTAAAAGTATTTGGATTATTCCAGTTATTTATGAAAATGAGAATTTCCGCTGCTCCATAAAATAAACAAAAAGGATGATTGTGGTCTAATATGTCTAATAGTAGTTGATACGTTTCTTATTTACATGATTAAAAAATAAATAATATAATCATAAAATTAAGATTGTAACATGAGATTGTAAATAAACCTGTGCCTTGCATGGACACCCATGCTAGTATATTCTTAAACTTTTAAGTTAGGGATACACAATATTAAGGCTCCGTTTGATTTGTGGGTAAGTTGAACACAAGTTTTGTGAAACTAGCTCAGCTGAACATAATCTTGCAAAAGTAGGCCACTAGGCCACTTCAAGTGGCATTGGACCAAACTATGCCACTTAAAGTGGCGTAGTCTTTATTTTTTTTCCTTTTTTGTTCTTTCCCTGTTGGACGATTAATAACATTCAACAAGGTTTTTGGGAGCATTAAAAAGCGTAACATAGCCTTATAATTTTTAAATTTTTTTTGCTTAATGTTGTAGTAAAAGTACACTACTTTTATTTGATTAAAAGAATTCAGGGAAAAAAATTAAAGAAGCTATATTTATATGTACCTGAACATGCTTGCTAAGAAGGAAATGTGAATTATTTTAACGAAGAGTGATTTTTATACTTTTTGTAAATATAGTTATTTACTCCAAAATTTAAAATTTGTGACTTTATATAGTAATATTTCTACACTACTTTGACAAAAAAAATCAAATCAAGAAAAAAAATTGAATAAAAGGTTTTTAACCACCCAAAAATGGTACGGAAGCATAAGGAAAATCTTTGGATGAAGTCAGTAATTTATAATATAATTGAAAAAATATAAATATATGAATTTTTTACAAATTAATTGATGAGACATACATATGTAATTCAAAAGATTGTGTTCCCGAAAGGCATTTTCATGGATGTATAAGTATTATCATAATTAATACACGGTAGTTTAATAAGACTTGCAAATCTGAATATTCTATCAGATTTCCTGAAGGGTAGCGTAATAACATTATCACAATTAGTACAAAAGTTTTTGTAATATTGTAGATAAATAAATGTGACGATGAGTGCATTTTTCATTGAAATGGGGAACAAAGTACATTTTTAAGGAACGTCAAATAAGTAAACATAGAATGAGAAAAATATATTGCAACTAAAAATGGGAAAATGAAAGAAACTCTCAAATGTTTTAGTCATCCGCAAGATTAACTACGTATTTATCAAACTATGTGTCCTCATTTTTGTTAGCAATCTCATCATCTACATCCTCATCTTCTTGTATCTGAGGGGATGTATGCATATGACCTCCCACCTCATGTCCGTGGGTTGAGGTGTACGTACTCGCTCGAGTATGACGCGATGGCCAGGGGTCAGGGCCCTTTGTGCTATGACAGATGGTTGTAGCTAGAGCTGGCCAAACGAGCGGTTTGGCTCGGCCCGTTCGCAATTCGGATCGTTAAAATTCGTCTTATTCGGCACGCCAACCGAACGGTTAATTATTCGCACAAACCGTAAAGTTATACGAACTGAATACGAATAACATTTTCAAAAACCGGAACCGGCCCGGAACCGAACCGGCCCGAACCGGTTAATTCACCAACGAACCAGCACAAGTTTATTCACGGTTAACCGGCCGCGGTTAATCGTTGCTCGCCTCTGCAGTGCACGCGCCTCCAAGCTCCAACGGTCACCTGCCTGCCTCCCTCTCCCTCTGGCCTTCTGCTGTTCTGCTCTCCAACGACAACAACATAACGGTCATCCAACGTTCAATTCTTCAACGTTCTTCAACTATTGTTAACTATAAATATTAGTCCAAACTTTCTTTCTCTCTTCACTATTAATCTCTCTCCATCTCTTTCTTTCTTTCTCGTTTCATTCTTAATCTCTCTCGATCTCACATCACAATTCACAACTGCTGCAAGTTGGCAACTCACAAGTTCACAACTCACATTCACACATTCAAATCATAACTCACAACAATCACAAACAAGTCACAAATTCACAACCACACAGTACAATCTGAAGAAGCCAATTTTCCGGCGAAATATTCCGGCGAAACCGAAAAAAATCAGGCAAGCATATTCGAGCAAATGGAAGAAGTAAGGGGCACACAATCATCTCAAGGATCGAGTCAAGCACATACGATGCGACCCCCCCGACCCGAAACTGGTAAAAAATCTATGAATTTTTGTTTTTTTAAATCTGTTTTGAAATAGGTTTTTATTTATTTGAGGGTGTAGGTTAAATTTAATTAGCTGTCTATATTATTTTTAATTTTAAATGTATGGATCATTCTCATTAACATTCGGTTTCACTCATATTTACTCATTTATGTCTCGCTTAATGTTTTATCCCCTTATTTAAAATTTTATTGTATTTACAAAAAATTAATCGTTATATAAGGAAAACATTAATAATACAAAACTTGTTTGTGAGTTTCTTGTTTGTGAGTTTCTGTATTCGAATATTTTTTTAATTTTTTTATATTAAAAATATGCAGGCACCACTTGTACTTCTTCGAGACAATCCTCGCACGTTTGGAATTACTTTTCGAGACAAGCAACGGAAGAACCCAACAGATTTAAATGTTTTTGTTTGCTTTGTATTCAAAGTGGCCGAAATCAATCTCCTTTTCTTCACTCTAAAGGGGCCGGTACGGGTACACTTGATCGACACTTGAAAGTTAATCACGGAATTTCGAAACAAAGTCACAAAAGTGGAGAGGCACGTGGACAATCACCGCAACAAACACAAATTGGTGGTTTCGTGACATCGACTCCCGGTGGAGGTATGCCTTTCCACTATAGTAGAGATAAAATGATCAAGTCTTTTGCTACTTATGTTACACTAGACGAGTTACCTTTTTCTCACGGTGAGAGTCAGAATTTAGAGCACATGATGAAAGAATCAATAAATCCGGCATTTAAAAGAATTTCTAGGAACACGCTTAAACGTCACACACAAAAACAATATTATAGTCAACGAGCACAATTAATTGAATTTTTTCGTGATTATGATGGCATGGTTTCTTTAACTAGTGATTATTGGAGTTCGAGTTGCGGTGAGCCTTTTATTTGTGTTACCGTTCATTGGATTGATTTCGATTATTTTTTACAAAAACGAATAATTGCCTTTGATGTTATGGACGAGTCACACACGGGTTATAACATAAAGACACGAATAGTCGAAATAATTAACGAATTTAATTTGCAACACAAGGTGTTTACTATTTCTTTAGATAATGCTTCGGCAAATGATAAAGCTATTTACTATATTGCACAAGATATTCCTACTACTTTAGATGGTGTTTTCTTGCATGTTAGATGTTGCGCACACATAATCAACTTATCGGCTCAAAAGGGTATTCAACAAATAACCGAATTTTTAGCACATATTAGAAAAATAATTAAGTATTTACGTATCGCACACACATTAAAGAGACAATATAAAAAATTGTGTAGAGAAAACGGATTAATACCCAAAAAGTGGGGAATTGATTGTCCCACGAGATGGAGTTCGACTTATAAATTAATATGCGAGGCAATTAAATATAAGGTAGTTATCACCGAGTTATATAATTTCGATCCAAGAAATCAAGTGGAGGATAGACTTATTACCGAAAATGAATGGGACTTGGCAATTAGGGTACGTGATTTGCTTGATTGTTATGCACGTGGTACTAAGATATTTTCTTACGTTTACGAGCCAAATGTACATCTTGTTATTATCGAGTGTGTTAATATTATTACTACTTTAAAAGCATATGAAAATGATAATTGTTTTGGTGCAATCATTGTTGATATGAAAAAAAGTGGATAGAATATTTTACTGAATTTCCTTATATTTATGGTGTTGCATGTCTTATTGATCCCGGTGTTAGAAAAGAAGGTTTAGAAAATATGTTAGAACATTATTACTCGGTGTTGGGAGTTTCATATAATCACGTGCTTTATGTGCAAAATTGTTTAGACTTATTACATCGTCTTATAGATCTATATACTCCTAGAACTCAAAATATTATACCACCTAAGACTAGTCAGTCTAGTAGGTTTAATCCCACATTGCTTGGTATCCTAACTAAAAAACAAAAGTGTAGAATTCCCGAAAATGCATCTACACCTACAACTTCATTTAGCATGATTAGAGAGTTTTTTCATATAACTATGAGTTTGATGAGGATTTTTCAATACTAACGTGGTGGAAGAATCATGAGAACCAATTTCCGGTATTAGCTAAAATTGCAAGGGACATTTTAGTAGTTCCCGCCTCTACCATTGCTTCCGAGTCCGCTTTCAGTGCCGGTAGAAGAGTGTTGGACGAGAAGAGATCAAGTCTTGCACCGGATGTGGTCAAGATATGTGTTTGCAAAAAGGATTGGGATCAAGCGGCAAAGAGACAACAAGGGAAGAAAAAAGATGACTCGGACGGTGAAGAGGATACTTGGATGACAATGGACACTTCATCGGAATCGGGCACGTCAGTGAACAATCCACAAGAAGAAGAAGAATTTGAATAGTTAACAAAATATTTTTGCCATGTATTTTTAGATTTTGTTATGTTTTATATTTTCTTTAAAATGTAAACACCGTTTGTTCCGTTTTTTTTGGAGAGGAGTCCTCTCAAATCAATTGTAACATTTTTTTTAAATTAATAAAATTTATAGAGGTATCGTCCTCTTTTCCCTATTTTATTTTAACACATTGTAGTTTTACAAATTCGGGAAAGAAAATTAACACCATTTTTTTAGAGACCCGAATCAAGAAATTGATTTAATTTTCTATTAATTAATTACATCAATTAGTTAATTTATGAAAATAAATTAATCCAAGTTAAAAGAAGGTGTACACATAAAAAGAAAAAGATCGGACAGAGAATGAATAAAGAAACATAAATGAATGAATATTTTGCAAACTCAGTTAACTGTGCTAATTCGCCAATTCGCCAATTCGCCAACTGTCACTCTGTCAGTACAAGTATGTATTTTATTCGTTTAATTCGCCAATTCGCGAATAACCGCGAATAACTCGGTCGTTTTCCTCTCCTCTCAATTAACCGTATTATTCGTTCAATTCGCGGTCTGTTCACGGTTCACTATTCTCGTTGCACGGCCCGAACCGGCACGGCCCGTACTTCATAACGGTCCGTTCACGAATTTAGCTCTAATCAAACCGGCCCGGATTATATTCGGCCCGGCCCACACGACCCGATCGAATGGCCACCTCTAGTTGTAGCCATACCAGCATCATCGTGGCCTTGAGAAAAATCCCCAGGTTTGACAATATATTTCACATATTTTATATCCCACTGCTGGTCCTCTTCACGTATCATTTCAGCCCTACAGCTTACGATTGCATCCTCGTACTCCCTTTTCTCATCTCAAGCTCGTCCTATATGAAGTGGTAGTGTTTGCACATTTGCTTTAACTCATAGTCATGTTCCTCCTTTGAAATATGTTCAGCGTTGAAACTCTTGTTAATGTTTTCTTCATACTCGATCGAGGATTTCATAAACTTCAAGTGCATTTCCCCATAGCCAACAATTGTCACGGACGACATACCCTTGTGCGGCCCGTATACCTCGCATTCTTCTAACAAATTGTTTGGCAAGACATATTCCTGCTTGTTGAGCTTCTGTAGCTGCCTGAGATTCAATCCATTTATACCAATTAACTTCCACGTTATTACCAATATCAGAAGTTGCGTGTCCCTTACCCTTGTCCATGACCTGAGTGTAACACTCTCAAAATTTAGAAAATGTATTACTAGAAAGGGGGGAAATGTAGTTGATGACTTATAGTTTTTCAGATATTTATAGGCAAAATTTTACATTGTTAAATTGTTATATGAAGTTGTGTAGTTAAGAATGTGAAAATATTTGATGTCATTGGGGCAATAATTTTGAAGATGAAAGTATTCATTTGTGTCATTGATTTGAGAACATAACCCGAGTTAACAAATCATTTGAAACATTTGCATGTGACTACTCTTGTGAATTTATGAAATATGCAGTTCCTTTAAGTACACACACTACTTATTTTAACTTATCATATTTGTGAGAAGATTCGCACATAGCATGTTTTACTGCAACTTC
Organism: Apium graveolens; assembly: GCF_009905375.1. Classification (NCBI taxonomy): domain Eukaryota; kingdom Viridiplantae; phylum Streptophyta; class Magnoliopsida; order Apiales; family Apiaceae; genus Apium; species Apium graveolens. The sequence goes on along the minus strand of NC_133657.1, from coordinate 8,080,225 downwards.
GTGAAATCATTTGACAAGTCGACTTTACTTTTTAAAAGTTGGCAAGTCGAGTTTAGTTTTATAAAGGTTGATAAGTCCAGGATCCATGGTGGATACTGAATTTTTATAGATGTTAGTAAGTTGTTTTGATGTTATGTTATTGTGAGGGTGTTTAAAAATAATTTGCATCATTGCGGACTTTTGTAATATAATTTTGTGTGGATCCACCTTATCAATTCACGTGAAATTGAAATTAAAATCATAGTGAAAATTACATTATCATATTATGTATCAAGGCGCAATGGACATTTTTTACTCCATTTTGTGTGACCTTCTTGATGGCAGGTGCTGCATTTGTTGGCTGAATGTGAAGCATCCATCTCCGTTCTTATTCTCACGGATTGCCCCTTTTCACCGTGTTTTTTCTTCTTCTTCTTGAGGGACTCATCGGCCACCAACTTACCATACATTTGCCATTTGAGGGGTAATTGATAGTTCCAATATTCAGCTGGTTGTAGTGGATATATTAATGGCATATACAACTTTTGTTGTTCTCCGTTATAGTGAGAAGGTTCAATGAGATGCTTCCACTGAATGCTATTTTTCATACATCATGCAACTGCATGAGAGCACGACATATGATGTGTTGCCCATTTCTCTCACGTGCAAATACGCTCTTTCATCTTAACAACTTGTGTATTGCCTCTCTTTACCCCACCTTTGAATATGTATTGATGCGTACGTACACTGAACATTGCTTGCATACGGCTATAAGCTGTGACCATGTGTGCGGAAGCCTTGGTTTCTATCTTAGAGCATAGCTGATGAACGTGAACACAATTCTTCCCCCCTTTGCATGTTGTCCTTAATAATATTTTGATGTTTTTCAAGAATTTTTACAGTCTTGTAAAATAGATACTCCATCATTGCTGTAAAAGGATAGAAACGAGCCTGTCGTATGTTTCCATTGAAGCATTCCATGATATTTATGGTAGTTTGTACGTAACGATAACCATTTGTGTCGTAACACAATGTCCATTTTTCAGCCGATATTTTGTGAAGATATTCCAATGACAGAGGGGATATCTCACCAATACTCTTCATATAGGCTTCATATTTCCATACTTGTGTGGTACTTCCAGCTTTCCACATTAACTTTTATAATTCACTACCCGGATGCTTCGAACTGAAGTTGCTTCTGACATGGAAGAGGAAAAACATATGAATGTCGAACGGCTCAACGAATCCATTATGGCGATCTTTCATTACAAAAATAATGCTTGTTGCACGGTCTGAAATTATGCATAAGCCGAGTCTTTGTTGGCAGACATGTCTCCGCAAATGTTTCAGAAACCAAGACCAATTATCATGCGTCTCCTCATCTACCAGGGCATAACACAGGGGATACGGGTGGTTGTTTGAATCGAAACCCATAGCAACAAGTATCTTCCCTCTATATTTTCCCTTAAAGAAGGTTCCGTCAATTGAAATGACTGGCCGTACATGTTTCCACCCATCCATCATTTGAGACACCAAAATTTACGCTTGCAAACAGACGTACCACGTTCTTCAGAATGAGGAACAACATCAATCTCAACAGCAGATCCGGGATTAGCTGTTAAGATTGCCGCGAAAAACATTGGAATACTTTCATATGTTGTAGCCCAGCTGCCATATACTTCTTCAATTATTATCTGCTTCCCTCTCCATGCTTTGTTGTAATCAACTTGGTGATTGTATTCGTTGATGACAAGTGGCAAGATCGTTTTGATTTCTATTTCAGGAGTCTTTATGACCTGTGATAGCCAATCATGAATGTCATCTAAAATTAATCCCGCAAATATAAAGAAATAACATATTTAATATTTTACAGCTAACATTGGTACTGAATTATGTAAAAAATAACTTACAAGGGGTTTGACAATCTTGGAAATCATTCTTGCAGATAATTTTCTTTGATCCTGTAATGGCTGATTAACCATGCAAACATGTTGATCTTTAATAACAGTTATCTCAAAATATCCATGTGTCTTCTTTTTCAAAGACGTTAACCTCCAATTACAGCCGGTCTTCATGCACTTTACAGCTAACTGAGACTTATTACTCTTCGTCACAATGTAGTTCCTACCAGTCGCTATATGAACCTTCCTTATTGTATTTATGAGGTTGTCTTTGTCAGGAAATCAACGTTTACGATATAGTTCCACATGATCCTCATCCCAATCGAGATACATGTCGTTACGATTGTCCACCGTAGGAGCTGTGTATTCCTCGGTGACAAACCACCCTAGCAACATGATGATGAGGGACAACGGCCCTAGTAACTTGTTCTCCTCTATTATAATTTCCTTCCTCATCCTCACTCTCAGAATCTTCATCTTCATCGTATGGCTCAAAAAGGTCATCACTAGATTCATCATCATCCTCTGGCTCCCAACCCTGAAAATCAGGTTCAATAAGGGCTAACTGCTTACCTGCACTTGTTTAAGCTACATTCCTTGCCGGAGAGATATTCATGTCATCAATCCCCCCTCTACCTTGTTCACTAGAACCACCTTCATAACCTCCATAATTTGGAGTGAACTCCCTTCTATAAAAGCCTTATTGGTTCAAACCCCCTAATATCCTCTACCCCTTTGCACCCCTTTCATAGGTTTGTTGAGTACCAGGAATTTGTATAATATTTTGAACTGCTTGTTGAATATTATTTGGTTGTTTGTAATATTATCAATTTTTCTTTGTTGCTCGACTTTTTGTGATTCACAGGGGTTTGTAACTATTGTTTGATTCCGTGTCAATTAGTGGTAGCAACTGACTATTTTTTTATTTAATATTGAGTATGTAATATAGGAGAAGATGATGTTCTAATGGGTTGAAAATAGTAATGCCATAGAATTGGTAGTTTTATACATATGTGCACATAGAAACCGATCTATATAGAAGTAGTATTATTTTGGTAGGGGATTAATTGAGCATAAAATGTATTTAGGGAGTTAAATAATCTTATTTAAATATTACTTACAGTAAGTTATATTTTTAATTTTTAAAAATAAGGAACACATTTAAATTATAATTAGGTAAGAGTATTAACAACTTTAAATTTATTTAGGGAATTAAATAATCTTATTTAAACATTACTCACACTAAGCTATATTTTTAATTTAAAAAAATAAGGAACACATTTAAATTATAATTAGGTAAGAGTAGTAACAACTTTAAATTATTTAGGGAATTAAATAATCTTATTTAAATATTACTTACACTAAGCTATATTTTTAATTTAAAAAAATAAGGAACACATTTAAATTATAATTAGGTAAGAGTAGTAACAGCTTCAAATTTATTTAGGGAATTAAATAATCTTATTTAAATATTACTTACACTAACCTATATTTTTAATTTTTAAAAATAAGGAACACATTTAAATTATAATTAGGTAAGAGTAGTAACAGTTTTAAATTTATGTAGTGAATTAAATAATATTATTTAAATATTACTTACACTAAGCTATATTTTTAATTTTTAAAAATAAGGAACACATTTAAATTATAACTAGATAAAAGTAGTAAATGAAGGAAAAAATATAATAAATCTCATAAATAATTAGTAACAATAAATACAACTTTAAATTTATTTAGGGAATTAAATAATCTTAAATAAATATTACTTACACTAAGCTATATTTTTAATTTAAACAAATAAGGAACACATTTAAATTATAATTAGGTAAGAGTAGTAATAGCTTTAAATTTATTTAGGGAATTAAATAATCTTATTTAAATATTACTTACACTAACCTATATTTTTAATTTTTAAAAATAAGGAACACATTTAAATTATAACTAGGTAAAAGTAGTAAATGAAGGAAAAAATATAAAAAATCTCACAAATAATTAGTAACAATAAATACAACTTTAAATTTATTTAGGGAATTAAATAATCTTATTTAAATATTACTTACACTAAGCTATATTTTTAATATAAAAAAATAAGGAATACGTTTAAATTATAATTAGGTAAGAGTAGTAACAGCTTTAAATTTATTTAGGGAATTAAATAATCTTATTTAAATATTACTTACACTAACCTATATTTTTTATTCATTAATTTGATTCTGGTCTTAATTTGATATGTGTTGATATTCTGATCTTCATTTTTCATGTAACAGGATTAAATGACTCATCGTGAATTAATCCACCCTGGACCTGTGAGTGCCGAGTTGCTCACTCGAAAACATGAACGGACAGGTAAGCAGTAGCTTTTTGAGATACTTGTGGAAATGCATGTTAATGTTCCAAGCCTCGCTATGTTTTTGCAGATCACACAACAGCATCTACGCCTCCGTTCAGGCTTCAAGTTATATTGGAATACGGTTGCTGAATTTCCACCTCCACCACCTGTTATACAGGGCATTAGGGATGTCGGTTTTGAGAGTGTTTTCCTTATCGGGACCATGAGACATGGTGCTTGGTTGATTACTGCTTTCGTTGACAGATGGCGCCCAGAGACACATACATTTCATCTGTATTTTGGTGAGGCAACTATCACACTGCATGATGTATATTACATATTAGGCCTCCACAGTTCTGACCTTCCCGTGTTATTCACTGCAGGGGAGATATTTGATGCTAGTTCAGTACATAAGGTTCTAGGTGTTTCCCCCGAGACCGGCGTCATTGTATTAAATAATATATAGATCAGTTGGATAGTTCGGGAGTTTGGTGACTGTACACGCCTTGAAGAGGCTAGTGATCCTAATTACGATGATCAGCTCTTATTCCACATCCGTGCACACCTTCTGTTGATTATAGGGTCACTGTTCCCAAACTCGTCTGGGAACCGCATTAGCCTGCACCTACTTCCATATGTGAGAGACCTTGATCAGATTGGTACTTTTAGATGAGAAGTGCATGTCTTACCTATCTATATAGCCGACTTTGCATTTCTAGCATAGGGAATGTCGTCGAGTTATGTGGTCCGATGACTCTATTACAGGTACATTTCATTTCACTTTTTTCCACTTACGAATTTTTCTGTTGCTGCACATGGTAAACACTTTTATTATTTTTTACTAATTTGCATGGTCTATTAGGTTTGGATATACGAGCATTGTTCAAGGCTAGCTCCTAGGCATCAAGAAAATTATATCATGCGACATCCCCGTGCACTTAGGTATATAACTAAACCACAAAAATTTCCTCCATTATTTACTTCAACTGAACATATCTTAGTAAAATACAAAATTGTTTTAGGTGGATGGTCCCAGTGGAGGCTGTACATGTGCAGAGATATTCAGCTCGTGGAGTTCGGTACGAGCTTGATCACATGGTTAAGTCTTCCTTCAAATGGATGCGCTACGTTGACTCTGCACCGTAGGCCCATGACATCCCAGCCGATGAGTTGCAGCTGATGAGTGCCCCCTCTCCCTTGATATACATGCGTGTTGTGGAGTGGTGTTATACTGATCGCGTCACTCGGCAGTTTGGTTTTCTGCAGCGGATCCCTAATGCCTCTCCACATATTGGTCATCATACTCTCCATGGCAGTATCAGTAGGTGGCACTTGAGCATGGAGACTGTTATTGAGCTCTGGGAGCACCGACATGAGGGCATCATTGCTGCACCGACATACATGCCTAGTAGGAGACCCATGTCCGTTGATGGATATCGCACATGGTATGACAGAGTTACTCGCCAATACATGATAAATCCCACTGTCTGGGCCTCGAAGAAGGTTTTTTGGGGTCGCAGGGGCTTCTTCCCGTAGCTGTAAGTCTCGACTTTTTTCTTTCATATTTGTATATTAGAAATTCCCGTCATATCATGCCCTTCTTAAAGTATTTTATTCTTTGTATATTAGAAATTCCCGTCATATCATGCCCTTCTTAAAGTATTTTATTCTTTGTCAAACAGGTTGAGGGTTTGTCCAATGCTTACCATGAGATACAGATTTCTGAGGTGGCAGCTGATGATCCAATTCTTGATAGTGCACTACATGGCATGCAGGTCACACTGGATGACAAGGTTTCCATGTCCTACCGGAGAGACGCTCCCATCCACCTCCAATGGTGCCTACTGGACGTGAAGACCTCGTACTAGAGGTGGGAGTACTAGTGCATCTTTTCCTCACCCTAGGCCAGCTCCCTTGGATGAATATGTACCGTGGGGTCATGCCATGGCTAGCGATGGATCAGCAGGATATGGTTTTACTGGATCTCCTTGGGAGCACACTATGCAGGGGCATGGGCATGCATCTACTGGATCTACTTCGCATCATACCTATCAGGGGTTTGGACAGACTTTTCAGGGGAATGAGTTTACTGGATCTCCTATGGAGCATACTTCTCAGGGCCGTGGATCTACTGGTTCTCATATGGAGCATACCTATCAGGGGTTTGGATAGACTTCTCAGGGGCATGGATTTACTGGATCTCCTATGGAGCATACTTCTCAGGGCCGTGGATCTACTGGTTCTCATATGGAGCATACCTATCAGGGGTTTGGACAGACTTCTCAAGGGTTTCATAGTACTCATCCCTCCACTTTTCAGCATTCTCAGACAGGTGAGGGTTTCTGGGGCGGGACATATGGTAGTGGTTCTTCCTTTCAAACACCAGATAGGGGTTTTCAGCCATCAATGTCGCATGATACCTCTGGGAGTAGATATGCCTCCCCTGTCATTTGTGAGCATGATGACGGTGATGACGAAGAGCCTCATGATGAAGGTTAGGCAGTAGCCCCCCAGAGTGGTGAAGGGCCAGGGGAGGATCTGTCACACCGGTGGCAGGTATTGTCGATGATTTTCTTCTCAGTAGTTATAATAGTTGCACCTCTTTTGTAGGCTTTCTATATGTACTTCATTATATTCCGAACTATTTGTTTAATTTGTGCAACTTCTATTTGAATTTATAAAACATTTATCAGTTTTATGAAATGAAGAGTACCCTGCCTAGCTCTAATTATTCCTCGAAATTCAAACATATAAATTGCACATTACGTATTACATAAAATGGGAACATGATAAATAATTACAGCATGAGCAAACAATTACATTATTTTTAAAAATCAGCAAGGTTAACAACATATTGATCAGACTCATCATCCTCACCCTCGATCTGTTTTTCATTCTCATCTTCCCCCATCTATACATATTGCTCATTAGCTTCAACATACCTTGCTATTAAGCTATCTTCTTGTTCGATAAGGTTAATTTCTATTTTGTCATATTTTCTGTAAACTTCATCCACCTGACGAATACATTCCTCCTCGGGGGAGGGACTTATCTTTATAAGCCATTTCAATCTTCTTTTTATCGGCTTTTATTGCGTCCAAGATCTTCTTCTTCTCCTTTCCATTTGATTTCTTCCCCGTTTTAGAATCTTTCATTTTCTTCCCACGTTCAACGGATTCAGCAAAACTTAGCTGACGCATACCTCTCCTAACATTTGTAGGTGTTGCTTGCCTTTTGCCCTTATCCATTTTATGTTTAATATGATGTAAACACTTTGCACATATGGTTTCAACTTAGAAAGGATGAGCTATTTATAGGGAAAAATGACCCATATTATCAACATGTTATCATTTTCACGTTGATTTGAATAAACTACTTTCACTATTTATAGGTCATTGTGCATTCTTATAATAAAGTAAAAGGTTGAGTAGTCGAATCAGTTTGAACGAAGTGTACACGGAAGGTAATACATAATTTGACCACGACAACATAACAATATTTACCTTTGACAAAAAATTTAAAATACTGCATAACAACATTACGCTGATCACATTACTTGTGAATAATAAAACTAAACACATTGTTGAAGGAAATTTTATTAACTTATGGTTGTATTTCTCTTACTCATCGTCGGACAACGAAAAATCAGAAACATAATCAGGACCTACAGCAAAATGATGATACATCATTGTAGTGTGTAGGTCACCGTTTTCAGCATACTCCTTACTTTTTATTTGTAGCTCTTTCCGATTTAAGCGCATCCTCATTCGATTTTCTTCCTCTCTAGCACGGAATAACGCTTTTTCCAACTTCTGAGGGGTGTCTCGCTGCATCTGTATGGCGCATTGTTTTGGTATTCTTACTTCTTCCTCAACACATTGCCCTATACAACTTTGGAGGCATCCAACACGCCATTCTCACTCCCTATGCATCGTGTTTACCGAACTTCTTGCGTAACGTTCACTCGGATCGATTGAGTACCTAAAGTCGTCATCACAAAACCATTTCCTACCAATTGCTCGGTTAATATCACCAGGTGTGTAACTCATTATTCTTCAATTACTACATTGTGCCAATGATGAGAACACACTATATTTATAACATAAAAAAACTTGATAATTACTTGATTTAACAATATTTTAAATTATCAACTAACCATGACTTTCCCAATCATACATTGCTGACTTGCACATTATTTGTTCGGCACGATTGTATTACATGCAAACATTATGTCATCTATAAAAGTTCACATGCTATGACAATAATGACATAAATGTTGAACATGACAAAAATATGACATGTCCAATCATACAGTAATGTAGGTCATTAATTGCATAACTTTATTTCATGTCAACTGCATTTTCCACCATTTTCTTGCATGTTATCCACTTAATCTTATCTTCGAAATTTTCGCATGGTTCTCAATACTGTTACTCTTACAATCATTCACCCAACAAAGTTTCCTATATAATATATTAATCCATATGCTACAATGGCTCATAACATTACTACAATGTCATATAACATAAATCGCAACTGCTTGCTAATAGAAAGAGATGATGATTATATTGGTCTTAGGGTAAGTGATTCAAGGGAGTATTTCGTCGGTGTAAGTCGCGAATGGGCTTATCGATGTGAAGAATCGGATCGGCTGAGAGATGACCTAATTGCTATGGGTGTAAAGGTTTCGGTTCGTCAATCCCTTACAATGTATTCTGAAGCCGGGGAAAGTCCTACTTGGTCACTGTAATAACCCCAATTTTTGGAAATATTTGAAACCCTGATGAATAGTAACTTTTGCTGATGATGCTGAATAAGGAAAATTATCAGATCACTCTATATAGGAGTACTGTTATGGAAATTCTAAGATCATATTAGTATTCCATAAAGTATATAAGTGTATGTAAAGATCGTCAGAATCCAAATTCGAACACTTTGATTTTTCCCGAAAATCCACCAGATACCGACAGAATTGAGTATAAGGTAACATGATTAAAATGATTTTAATTCAAGAATTATAAGAGAGGATCATAAAAGGAATATAAAATATTGAGAAAGGTTAGGGGAACCCAAGTAATAAGATCCCGAATATGATCCCTCAAACGACGAACGAGAACGAAAGTTAAGTGAACCGTATAACAGATAAACGGTCATTAACCAAGTAATTAAGGGTTAATCAAATAGGTTAGTGGATGATGATGTCATCACACCACAAAGGGAAGACAAGTGTAAAAAGATGACACAAGCTTGATGACATAAGCATGACAAAGGGATGTTGTTTTGTTGGTTGATTTTGGACCATGGAAAATTAACCATGGTAAAAAGTTAAATCAATTACTAAGACAAAAAGAGAAGCAACCAAGCAAACAAATTCTTCTCCCCCCCCATCTCTTTACTCTCGGCTTTTTGAAGAAAATCAAGGAAGAAAAATTTCAAAACCCAAGCTCCACTTAATCATAATTCAAGAGGTTTGTTTCTTTAGCTTCTATAATTCATAACTTAAATGAGCCATAAGTTTGAGCTCAATATTCCATGTTTATCTAAATTAATCAATTCATCAAGGTTCTTGATGAATAGTGTTTTCAAGAAACTAACTTTGTGTCTTCTTATGTTTTCTTCAAGATCCAATAGAGATAGTTAGTGGTTATTTAAGGTTTCCTAAGTGATTCTCCACTCTCCAAGGAAGGTATTGTTGGATTTTTAATCGCAGCGGGGCATGGCAAAACACTTTCGCACATATAAAATCCAAATAAAAACATACAGATCATGAATAAAAATTCGAGGGATCGAATCTAACCTTTAAAATTAATTCGGAGACAACGATCAGAGATCCTTAGCAGTTGCTCCTCAAGTGTAAAGCACTCAACCGGTATCCACCAAGAAAACGATGTTAAGGAGGAGGAAGGAGGTGGAGAGAATTGGGTTTTCCAAACTTTTTGGGTTTTGGGGTTCTTAGGTTAAAATAAAAATAGGGTCTATAATAGTGTATTTATAGGCAAAATTTTCAGCTGAAATTTTCCCATAAATATTATTATTATTATCCCATTTATTATTCCCATTAATAATTAAAACACCTTTTAATTATTATCCTTTTTCTAAACACTTTAGAAATAATTCTCTCTCTTGATTTAATTTTCAAAAATTAAATCCTTAATTAATAATATTAAGAACTTTTCTTAATTAATTTATAATCAATCAAATCTCATTTAATCAATTATTAAATTTACCAATTAATTATTTATTTCGCAAATAAATAATTATTAGCCATTATTAATTAATTCCTCCACCATTAAATCATTCTCTTTTTATGGTGTGACCCTGTAGGTTCAATATTAAGCCGGTAGTAGAAATAACTAATAATAAAACTATTTTATCATTATTTATATAAATTCTCTAATTTATTAAATATGATTAATTAATTAATCACATTTATTCTACATCGTGAGGGATACTTCTCAGCATATCGCGACTATCCGGATAATATGAATTCACTGCTTAGAATACCAAGAACCTATTCAGTGAATAGTTACCGTACAATAAACTCCTTCTACCCTACAATGTCCCGATTAAATACAAGGCATGTATCTCGTGTCAAGCCTATCTAATTCAATCACTTGCTTACCATTTACTATGCGTAGTTCTATGCAAATTAGAAACTCCTTTCTAATTTCATTCACTTTGGCCAGAGATTCCTGAACTAGCATAAATGGATCAGCCTTGAACATTCGCTTCCTTCACTGGAAGGGGTAGATCCTATATTGATCATGCACTATCTTCGTGTACAAATTCCTATACCCAGTAGAGCCCTAATAATTGTCCCTGGAGACTAAGAACTAAACCAAAGCATAGTTCAGTGTACACAAGATGACTATGATGACCTCAAGTCTAAGGATACTTGTACAACTATCACTATGTGAACAACTGCTGACACGTGAGTGAACCCCATCAGTTGTTCAACTGTGCGAGTCATGTTCAGTGAACTTATTCTATAATAAGCACGTACATACTAGCTATAGTGTCACCACACAAATGTCTATGAGAACAGACATCCTTCATAATGAAGCAAGCATAGTATGTACCGATCTTTGCGGATTATTAATTACCAGTTAGTAATCCTATAACCAGGAACTATTTAAGTTTAGAGTTATCATCTTTTTAGGTCTCACTATTATGATCTCATCATAATCCATAAAAAGCTTTACTCTAAACTATGGTATATCTTATTTAAACACTTAAATAGATAAAGCCCGTAATAAAAACAAAACAAATCTTTTATTAATATCAATGAAATCAAAACAGATTACATAAAAGTTATTCCTAAATCCTCATACATGATTGGACTTAGGACATATTCCTTTCAATCTCCCACTTGTACTAAAGCCAATCGCTCTGGTATCTAATACCCATCTTGTCTTTATGACGATCAAAGTGACTTTCATAAAGTAGCTTTGTGAGTGGGTCTGCTATGTTGTTATGTGTGTCAACTCTAATTCAATACAATACAAGAAATATTACCGCGCTCCCACTAACCCTTTTGTAGACGCATGGTTCATCTTCGTTTTTGATAAAATCAAACTCTTTGATTGTCTCATCAAAACGAATGTTCCATCTTTCGAGAAGCTTGCTTTAAACCACATATGGTTCGCAGTAGCTTATACACTAGGCTTTCATTTCCCTTGGAAAGAAAACCATCTGGCCATTTGCCAGATCTCATAGTAGTAGTAAGCAGCAATCACAAGCAAAATCCGAACTGATTTTAACAGGGCTACAGGTAAAAGGTTTCATCAAAGTCAATCCATTACCTTTGTCTGAATCCTTTTCCCAAAAGCCTGGCCTTAAAGGTCTCCACCTGGCCATCTGCTCTAATCATTCTTTCGTATACCGTATACATAGATTTCATTCCGGATTTCATGGCACTATGCCATTTCTCTGAGTCAACACTACTCATAGCCTCATTATAGGTTATAGGGTCGTCATCATCAATGATCGACAACTCATTGTCATTCTCAATGACAAGGCCATAATACCTCTCAGGTTGGCGAGACACTCTCCCTGATCTATGAATGGGCTGTTCCACAAAAGGTTGTTCAGTCAGAACAGGTGTTTCCACTTGATCCGTAGTAGTTTGTGCTTCTTGAACTTCATCAAGTTCAATTTTGCTCCCACTATTTCCTTCAAGGATAAACTCCTTTTCCAAGAAGGTAGCATGTCTGGAGACAAACACCCGATGATCGGTGCAAAAGTAATACCCTAAAGTCTCTTTAGGATATCCCACAAAACTACATTTTACGGATCGATATTCCAGCTTATCTGGGTCAACTTTCTTGACATAAGCTGGACATCCCCAAATCTTAACGTGTTTAAGACTCGGTTTCCTTTCTTTCCATATCTCATACGGAGTTAGAGGAACAGATTTTGGAAGGCACCATATTCAGTAAATATGCTGAGGTTTCCAATGCATAACCCCATAGGAATACTGGAAGATTTGCATAGCTCATCATGGACCGAACTATGTCTAACAAAGTTCCATTTCTCCTTTCAGATACCAATCTGGAGGAGTCCACTGGGAGACTATACCATTTACTTTGAGATAATCTAGAAACACTCCATTAAAGTATTCACCACCTCGATCTAATCGAAGAATTATAATACTATGTTTGGTTTGTTTCTCCACTTCATACTTATACTCTTTGAACTTTTCAAAGGCCTCAGACTTGTGTTTCATCAAACACATATCCGAATCTAGATCTATCATCTATGAAAGTAATGAAGTATGAAAATCCACCCATGGCTTGCTTAGACATTGGTCCACATACATCTGTGTGTACCATTCCTAGCAAATTTGCAGTCCTCTCTCCATGTCTACAAAATGGAGACTGCAGTGCCACTATAAAGTGAGATTTTCATCATCCCTTTTCTTTTATTAGTTTGTTTAATCTGAATTAAATTATGTCACATATATACAGACCATTATTTAAAGTACCACATCCATAAAGAATATTATCTCTAAGAATAGAACATTCATTATTCTCAATAATAAATGAAAATCCAGCCAAGTCTAACATGGGAATAATATTCCTCACAATCGAGGGAACAAAATAAAAATGATTTAAAACAATAGTCTTGCCCGTAGGCATATGTAAATGAAATGATTCTACATCTTCAGCAGCAACTCTTGCTCCATTTCCCATCAGTAGAATCACCTTCTCTTCCTCAAGAGTCCTTCTTCTCCTTGGTCCCTACAACAAATAGCAGATTTGAGAACCACAGGAGGTATCTAATACCCAAGTAGAAATTTCATTTAATGACATATTCACTTCTATCATGAACATACCTGAATCAAAAGCGGTAGTCTCACTACCCTTCTTCTTCTTCAATTCTGCAAGGTAAACCTTGCAGTTCCTCTTTCAGTGCCCCACCTTGTTACAGTGAAAGCAAACAACTTTGCTCTTGGGGTCTTCAGCTTTTGGTGGAACCGGCGTTTTCTCACCTACTTTCTTCTTCTTGGAAGAGTTCCTCTTCCTTTTCTTAGGATTGGAACCTTCACCAATTAGAAGAACAGAACTCTTCTTAGGGGGAAAATTCGATTCCGCAGTCTTCAACATGTTGTGGAGTTCAGGCAGGCTGACATCCAACTTATTCATGTGAAAGTTCACAACAAACTGCGAGAACGAACTCGGAAGCGATTGCAAGACCAAGTCTTGGCTCAGCTCCCCATCCATGGCAAAACCAAGTTGTCCAAGACGTTCAATCAAATTGATCATCTTAAGTACATGGTCATTCACAGATGATCCCTCAGACATCCTACAACCGAACAACTCCTTCGATATCTCATATCGAGCTGTCCTCCCCGCCACATCATACAACTCTTGTAGATGCATGAGGATAGTGTGAGCATCCATATGCTCATGTTGCTTCTGTAGCTCAATGTTCATGGAAGCTAGCATGATGCATTGAGCAACATTTGCATCATCTATCCACTTACGATACACAACATGTCCATCATTATGTGCATCACTAGCAGGTTCAGTAGGCTTAGGTGAGTCAATCACGTATTCCAGCTTCTCAATCTTGAGAACAATTCTCAAGTTTCGAAGCCAGTCAGCATAATTAGGACCAGTCAATTTGTGAGCATCTAGTATGCTCCTGAGTGATAGTGCAGAAGACATAACGTGCAAAGTAAATCTGTAAATGATAAACACATAACAACACTTAGAAAATATTCAATTTCATTTCAAAACACTATATAAATCGGGTCTTTATTCATAAGTGGCTCCCACTAGTTTGTCTAATTTATTCAACCCCCTATGTGAAAAATAAGCATTCATAATGCTAGTGGGAATAGGGATCCTACATTCCATTACACAACCCCGGCTGTGGCACGAAACGTCATGTAATGTTCAATAGGCAGACAACTCTTGTCAATTACATCTAATGTTATTCCCTAATCAAACTTTAGCCTCTTGAATAATTGAGTCACGGCTGTGGCATGACAAACTCAATATTCTAAGTCAAGTCTAACCCAATATTTCGTACAATTGAATCAGTCCCCAAAGGCCCACGGCTGTGGCACGTAACGACCTTTAGATTCTTATTCAATGTACACATCTCTATGTAATAGACAAGTATTTCTTATTTCAAAATCAAAGCCCTCGGCTGTGGCACGAAACGACAATGATTCAAAAATAAGAACTAGTTTCTATCATGTTGGAAGGCTATGACCGACACAAGCCCGTTGTGTCATTGGCCAATTACTACTTGATATTATTTAATTTTAGAGGGATTATATTACGTTACAATCATAATCATATTATAAAGAAATTCTTCCTTTTAAATTAAATATTTCAAATCAATAATCAATAATCAGATGATTCCCAGATCGGGTGGAGCATTGTCAAGAGGCGTCACTTAATAACCCTTTCTTACAGATAGAAATCTGTTGTTGACAGAATCATCCTTTCTCTCATATCGAAAATTCATATTCAATTACGTGTTTCATAAACACAAGAATCTCATGATTGTATTCATAATATTATTCTTAAGGTTATGAAATAATTTCACTATACTGGGTTGTCTAACAAACGCCTTATGTTCATTTAAGTTCACCTAAATCTATCATCGCATGATAAACTAAGCATATATCACATATATCAACATGAATAAACATCAAGGTAGACATGTTATATCATCTAGCACATTAGTCTAAGCATTATACATCTCTATGTATCACATGAAGCATTTAAAAGCAATTAAAAACAGTTAAAAACAGCTTTAAAACACTTTCGGAAATATAAACAGTTCAAAACTTTTATATAAACTAAAATTGATCACTCCATTAGATCCGTCTCGAAAAAAACGAATCCAACGGTATATTGCACGCCCAAAACGGAGTTACGAAACTCCCAGAAAATCAATTTTAATGTAAACAGTCGGGCTGTAACGCATTACAGGAACGCGTTACAAGCCCTGTAACGCATTCCGGTAATGCGTTACAGCCCTTTTAAGCCATTAAAAGGTGTAACGCATTCCGTGAATGCGCCACAGCTGTGTAACGCATTCCCGGAATGCGCAACACCCCTTTTTTTTTCCTGCAGCAGCCGCCGTACCTTGTCAGACCTCTGTACCTTGTCTCTTTCTCCGTGCAGCAGCAACACAGTAACAGTAGCAGATGTACAGATTACACAGACAATACAAACATATATATATATACTATATATACATATATTTATACTTATTTAATTACGAATTTTAATTGCAAGAACTTCAAAAATTCATAATAAAAAATCTATACATCATAAAATTATGAAAAAAATACCCAGACGATCTACAACACTTGTAGAACCCAGATCAACATTCAAAATTATTCTGAGAAACGATTTCTCATCAGACAAAATTAATCCATGATATAACTTGTAAAAATCATAATTAATTCATACAAGCACATAAAATTCTGAAATTTTTACCACAGATCTATATGCATACAACCTATGCTCTGATACCATTGTTGGATTTTTAATCGCAGCGGGGCATGGCAAAACACTTTCGCACATATAAAATCCAAATAAAAACATACAGATCATGAATAAAAATTCGAGGGATCGAATCTAACCTTTAAAATTAATTCGGAGACAACGATCAGAGATCCTTAGCAGTTGCTCCTCAAGTGTGAAGCACTCCACCGATATCCACCAAGAAAACGATGTTAAGGAGGAGGAAGGAGGTGGAGAGAATTGGGTTTTCCAAACTTTTTGGGTTTTGGGGTTCTTAGGTTAGAATAAAAATAGGGTCTATAATAGTGTATTTATAGGCAAAATTTTCAGTTGAAATTTTCCCATAAATATTATTATTATTATCCCATTTATTATTCTCATTAATAATTAAAACACCTTTTAATTATTAATCCTTTTTCTAAATACTTTAAAAATAATTCTCTCTCTTGATTTAATTTCCAAAAATTAAATGCTTAATTAATAATATCAAGAACTTTTCTTAATTAATTTATAATCAATTAAATCTCATTTAATCAATTATTAAATTTGCCAATTAATTATTTATTTCGCAAATAAATAATTATTAGCCATTATTAATTAATTCCTCCACCATTAAATCATTCTCTTTTTATGGTGTGACCATGTAGGTTCAATATTAAGCCGGTAGTAGAAATAACTAATAATAAAACTATTTTATCATTATTTATATAAATTCTCTAATTTATTAAATATGATTAATTAATCACATTTATTCTACATCGTGAGGGATACTTCTCAGCATATCGCGACTATCCGGATAATATGAATTCACTGCTTAGAATACCAAGAACCTATTCAGTGAATAGTTACCGTACAATAAACTCCTTCTACCCTACAATGTCCCGATTAAATACAAGGCATGGATCTCGTGTCAAACCTATCTAATTTAATCACTTGCTTACCATTTACTATGCGTAGTTCTATGCAAATTAGAAACTCCTTTCTAATTTCATTCACTCTGGCCAGAGATTCCTGAACTAGCATAAGTGGATCAGCCTTGAACATTCTCTTCCTTCACTGGAAGGGGTAGATCCTATATTGATCATGCACTATCTTCGTGTACAAATTCCTATACCCAGTAGAGCCCTAATAATTGTCCCTGGAGACTAAGAACTAAACCAAAGCATAGTTCAGCGTACACAAGATGACTATGATGACCTCAAGTCTAAGGATACTTGTACAACTATCACTATGTGAACAACTGCTGACACGTGAGTGAACTCCATCAGTTGTTCAGCTGTGCGAGTCATGTTCAGTGAACTTATTCTATAATAAGCACCTACATACTAGCTATAGTGTCACCACACAAATGTCTATGAGAACAGACATCCTTCATAATGAAGCAAGCATAGTATGTACCGATCTTTACGGATTATTAATTACCAGTTAGTAATCCTATGACCAGGAACTATTTAAGTTTAGAGTTATCATCTTTTTAGGTCTCATTATTATGATCTCATCATAATCCATAAAAAGCTTTACTCTAAACTATGGTATATCTTATTTAAACACTTAAATAGATAAAGCCCGTAATAAAAACAAAACAAGTCTTTTATTAATATCAATGAAATCAAAACAGATTACATAAAAGTTATTCCTAAATCCTCATACATGATTGAACTTAGGACATATTCCTTTCAGGTATAACTTCTCAAACCCTTAGTATTAAGTTTTGTTGGTTTGGATTTCATAATGTTTAGATGATGGGTTAGTGTAATGGGTGTGTAAACATGTTTAGATCTTTGTTTAGTAAGTGGTTTTGTTGATTTTGGAGTTAGGAGTTAGACTTGTTGAGATCTTGAGTTATGGTTGAATGATCTTGTATTGTGGTTAAATGATGGTGGAATGGTGTTGATTGGTGGTGGTTTGATATTAAATTGAATTGGTAAAATTTGGGAATCGCTAAGTTATAGCCGTCGTAATGCCCAATTTTCCTTAGACTGTTTTATGCATGACTTTTGCACCCGAACACTCACTTCCATGAACTGACCATTATAATGCTTAGAAATTTTATGATTCAAGCTTCATTTTGATATGTCGTTCTCTTAGATCCGATTTACGGTTTAGGAGAAACGACCATTTTAAGTAATGGCGTTTCGCGAGCGAACCCTGAAACCTCGAGTAACCTTGAGACCATAATTGAGACCCGTAAATGATTAATCGAAACACGAAACAATTATGTAAGGTGGATTAGGCAGTTGGTAAAGTACTCGTGAAAGAGTCACCTTAAAATTCGTAATGGTTAATTTATTAAAATTGGTGGAGCCGAGGGTACGCAAGCGATTACGCAAATCGTGAAGCGCATAAGCGACCGTTAGGGTATGAGTGAGTTTTGACTAGTTTCTTAAGCGGCCGTGGTCTAATTGCGTATTATGTTATTGTTCAAAGGTTACCGGACCCACTTTAAGCTTAAGTCTATCCGGGAACACTCAGGCAAGTTTTCTACCCATTATATTGTTGTTGTGATGTAAATATATTGATGCATTATCTTGAGATAAGTGCATGACTGTTATTAGCAAATCTTGCGATAAATTGGAGCATGTTGATATATATATATATATATGCATGTTGTGAAATCTTGATATTCTATTATCAATTCAAATGCTTATAAACTGCATAATATATATGCTAGAGATAAGCAGTAGTTGCGTATACCCTTAGTATAGGGGACCCAAATGTGAACATTTTTCTAAACCGGGAGTCGATGTTCCCGAGTATAATATATAAATATATATATATATATGAGATATATATATATAGTTTTCTATAACTATTAATTGGATAAGGTATATTCGATAGTTTTGAATAATAATCAAACTTATTTTCAATTATTCAAATAAAGATCGTACTTTCGTATAAGTATATCTTTGTTATTATTATTCGTTTCAAGTATGAATTTTTAAAACTTCTAATTCATTTATTTTTATAAATATTATCCTTTATGGGAATATTATTTAAATAATAATATTCAGATATTTTCCAACATATCGGGACTGATTTATTTTATTAAATCAACATTACTCCAAACATTCTTAAAAATGTTTTCGAGTCTTCAAAATGATTTGAAAAGTTAGAGCGAATCCCAAAAGTCATTTTCAAATTTAAGATCTTCCTTTCAAAGGGGACTTGAATACTCGCTCAAAAATCTGAGGGATCCGGCTCTGTGTTGTATTTTATATTCGCAACGAGGTTGCTGTTTTGAGAAAACAATTTGATTATTTGCCCAACGTTCGGAAAGTAAGTCCATCTAATTGAGTCGGCATAAGCGACAGGCCGAGGTACGGTCTATGAAGGTGTAAGAGGCTGGGTGACAGTCCATCCACGCGTGAGTGGCAGGGTAACGGTCTCGCGCAAGGTCCTAATGCGGCCAGGGTGATGACCAGCGAGGAATTCATCCATCTACAGTAGAAAAGGTTACTTAATGGGTATCTTTGCCTGATAAGCAAGATATCGGGTTTATGCCAAAATTCTCTTTGTTCCAAATTCATTGGATATTATAACTTTGTTTATACTTTTCATAATAGAGGGTTTCAAGGAACGTATGAGATATATATATATATATATAGGTGTATATATATATCGGGAATTAATGAAGTATGTAGTAACTTTATTTCTTTAAATGATATTTCAAAGATTGAATTTAATCAAGTCTTATCTTGTAGTCTCATCTATGTGATGAACTTTTGAAACCGATTATAGCTTGAACGGTGGTAGTTCAAGTAGTATTCGAAAAAGATATAAGTATATGGTAGTATCTTGTGACTTCATCTTTTCAACTTATATCTAGTAAATGATTATCTTATGCATGACAAAGATTTTCAGAAAAATATTGAGACAAGGTTAGATATATGAGATCACCTTGCAACAATATTTTTATACGGTTATAAAATGGAACTCTGTGTATATTATGCATGGAAGAGGATTTCAAAGATTTTGAAAAGTATATATATACATATATACTGAATATTTTGTGACTTGGTCGCGTTAAGATATCAACTTGGTTCATTTCTTCTTTACCAAGACTTTCATGAGTACTATGAGAATGCTCATATATTGTTAATTATTATAGTTATTATTTTGGTGGGCTTGTTGCTCACCCTTACTTTCTTCTTTCATCACACAACAACAGATAGACAAGATGAACAAAACCAAGCTCCCAATTCGCAAGCGGATAGGAAAAGTTCCACAGTTTCCTGTAGACGTTGATGCCACTGTAGCTGAGGTAGGATTTACCAATAGGCTAGGGTTCCAACTGTTGATGCACCAGACTTATGTATATTTATAAATTGTAATAATGGAAAAGAATATGTAAATTTATTCACAAACCCTTTTGAGGTGTAATGACTTATAATTGTGGAATAAAATGACTTGTGTTATTTTTAGTATTCATCTCTGAGACTATAACTTGTGGTATGTGTGTATATTGTGGGGTCACAGTACGCAGTAGTTGGTTATTTATTAAGATTAAGTGTTATCAAGGGAAATGGAACTCGTGACAACCCGGATCTCCGACCCCGGATTTGGGGGTGTTATAGTCACAATTTAGGAGAAAAGTGATTAACATCGTGGCACGTATAAGGAAGGAAAATAATCGAATGTTGTTGCGTCGGAGTCGTCGCTATATGTTTGAACTTGCGCAAGATTTACTACGCGCTATTGGAAGAGAGCTTACAGAAGCGGAGCAACACAATCTATTACAAAATCAGAACTACCTTTCCGACGATTATATGTCTGATGATTCCCTTTGAATTACGTGTTCTTCTATTTCGTACCTTACTATATTTTTGTACTTATTTTTTTATTTATGCGAACTTAACTTCAAACAAAAATGCCATTCCTCTATTTTGGTAATAGTTGGAGTGAAATTGGGGCAATTTCAAATTGCTTGTTCAATTTTCATTCACGAGCTACAGTGACTATACAATAACTTGCAAATTCTGTCACAACTGTGAAGCTACTTTCAATGACCGTTGATGGGAAACAACAAACTACAAATCACTGATAAAATTATTTCATACACGCAACAAACTATTCATGACCTTATATGTAATTCAGACACGTAATAAAATACAAATCACTGATAAAATTGAGCGCTCAAATATTATCTGTAACAGTTAGCAATTTCAACTATATGTTCAATCTTTATTCACGTGCTAAAGCGACTATACAATCACAGTGAATTTTTTCAAACTTCAATACACATTGAGTAGTCATTTCAATTTAATTATAGAAGGAAGCATGTGAAACTTTGCTGACTATTCATGACAGCATAAAGCAAATTGCTTCTGCAATTTTGAAATACTTAATCCAAAATAATGTACCAAAGCAAATCTGTGATAAAGTATGGCAAAAGATTCCGACTTGGATGTGACTTATCATTTACTTCAACTGATAAAAGTAACCAATACAAAATCACTGCTACATATTTCCACTGATATCTTCTCAATAACAGGGGCAATTTCATATTGGTTGTTCAATTTTCATTCACGAGCTACAGTGACTATACAATTACAATAATTTCTTGAAAACTTTAATATACGCAGTGAGTAGTCATCTCAAAATAGTACAATCAGAATGCATGTGATTTCTGCTTTATTTCAGATCACATGTTGAAAATTGAATCAAAGGGATAAGATGTCAATCAAAAGTGATAACCACAAAATCTGCTGGGATAAGATGTGAATCCAAAGGGATAAGGTTGCTTTAAATTCTTCCCTATAAATAGCAGTTTCTATTTTTCTTTTCTAGCATAAGTTTATAATCTCATACATATTTATCTTAGCAATTACTGTGATGGAGAGGCAAGAAATGTGTTTCTGTGGGGTGGAACCTGAGATATCTAATATGTGGACCGGTGAAGTTGCCGGTAGGCGTTGGGAGCGGTATGCTAGCCGGAAGTGTGCTTACTTTGTTTGGCTCGATGAGCCTCTTACAGGTCATGCTTTGGAAGCTGTTCACCAGCTTTACAAGGAGATGGACAGGAAATACTGTGACATGAAAATGGAATTGTGGGCATATTATCAGGAGAAGTTGGCTGTGATTCGTGCTCAGGTGATTGAGAAGGTACGGGAAGTGGAAACCACCATCAACGACGCTCGAATTTAATAAATCTGAAGCTCGGTTATTCCCCATTTGTTTTCAATGTAGAAGTTGTATTTTTCAAGTAGTTTTGCTTTCAAGTTGTTGTATTTTCAAGCTTTTGTTTTCAAGTTAGAACTTGTATTTGAGATAATACTATAATTCCTATATAGTAATCTCAACTTAACTATTTACATTCCCTTATTTCTGTTCGTGAGCTTATCTAACAATTTCCTTACTTCCTTACCGTTTTCGGGTAGCTACAAACCATACATATAAATATTTTTTTCTTGATTTAAATTTTTTTGTCAAAGTAGTGTAAAAATATTGCTATATAAAGTTACAAATTTTAAATTTTGGAGTAAATAACTATATTTACAAAAAATATAAAAATTATTGTTTGTTAAAATAGTTCACATTTCCTTCTAAGGAAGCATGTCCGGTTACATATAAATATAGTTTCTTTAGTTTTTTCCCAATTTTTTTATTATCAAATAAAAGTAGTGTACTTTTACTACAACATTAAGTAAAAAAAAATTAAAATTATAAGGCTATATAACGCTTTCTAATACTCCCAAAAACCTTGTTGAATGTTATTAATCGTCCAACAGGGAAAAAACAAAAAAGGAAAAAAAAACTAAGTCACTTCAAGTGGCATAATTTGGTCCAATACCACTTAAGTGGCGTAGGAGCCTACTTTTACAAGATTACTTTCAGATGGGCTAATTTTACAAAACCTGTGTTAAACTTATCCAGAAATCAAACGGAACCCAATATTAAAGACTCTGCTATTAACTTGCACAATTGACATAGACTGAAATATAAAATACATGTCAGATATCATGGCAGAGATCAAAATGATGTTTACATAAAATAATGTTACACTTCACATAAGTAATCAAAAATTGTTTATTTTTATTTTTTATATATAGACCACAGAGCATCTCATATTTTAAACTATTTATTCACTTAATAAATTACACCAATTCCAAAACTTAATAAGTACTATATACAGTAATAATAATTCTATTTTTTTTCCGGTCTTCTACTTTCCTTTTATGAGCTCGAACCCCGATTATGCAGTAATGGTGGCGCGGGGTTATGCTGTAAAGTGGGGTTTCTGTAAAAGAGAGAGCAAGTAATCAGATATAACTCCCAAATCCCCTTTTTTGGTTCCTAATATTAGAGTTTTGGGGTTTATAACTCTTCATCCTAATTATTGCTAATTTTTGTTCGGTGAATGATTAAATGGTTCATATGGCGAAAGGGGTCCGGCTGTCGTACTCCTGGAATATTTTGAGGTCTGACACAGAGCGAACGAACGGCTAGGATGCTGCCATAATTTTTGATAATTACTTAATAACAGTGCGGCCTATCAAGTAACTTTGAACGTAAAGCCTTTTCACGAAAACGTGATGCACGTTTTATGTATTGATTTTAAGCTGTTAGTACTAAGCAAGGTATAATATCTCTTTATCCTAAAACATGACATGCATAATTGTAAATATGTATTTACTAATTACTACGCATTAAAAATGCGATCTACATATGAAAAGGCAACGTGTAAAAATAACGCAAAAATTGGAAAGCTAAGAAGTCCCTTGATTTAGTATATAAATATGTGTTCTTATTATTCTCTCATTTTCGTTCGAAGCCTTCTTGTGTGAAACAAATTGCAGGTCTGCTATCTCTCTATCTTAAGTTTATCACTTCATTATTTCATACATATTCTTCTCATTCAAGTTTTTTGTTGAGTCTGAGAAATGTGTGTGTTTGCTAGAATTTTGTATGTTATGTTGTTGATCATGTGTAGTTTTTTGCCTGATAAACATGGTTTCTCTAGCAACGAACTACATGCATTTTATGATCAATGTGAGGCTCCGTACCCGAAATTCCGAGTTCAGGAGTTGCTGAGGATAAACAAATCATCACTTTCATTTTACACCTTGTTCAGTTTGTCACTTTTTAAGAATGTTATAAATAGTTTTTCTGTTTTATTTACAAGTGCGTCCATGCTTGCAAATAATAATAGAGATTGCTTGTTATGGTTTTCGATTTATAACTGTATACTTGATTTTTATATGTTGTATAGACTGTAATTGATGCAAGCTCAAGGCATGGAGAAAACAGGGAGTGAGGTTCTAAATGGATCACAGCCTTTGCCAGCAGCACCTGAACGAGTCGATCCTGCAAAACGTGTTATGATTACTAGGCCAGGGTTTGGCAGGATTGGAAATCACATTGAATTGGAAGCTAACCATTTCAAAGTCTCTGTCAACTCTCCGGATGAGATACTTTACCATTATAATGTAGGTGTATCAGATTTCAGACATTACTTTATATTTAGATTTGAAGTACTGAACTGTAAATGAAATGGTATATTTTCCACAGGTTTCCATCAGTTATGAAGATAAAAGAGCTGTTGAGAATAAGTGGCTTGGAAGGAAGATAATTGATAGGCTCTGTGGAACTCATTCGGTTGCATATGATGGAGAGAAAGCCTTGTACACTGTGGTGCCTCTACCCCGAAATAGGCAGGTCTTCCCATTTGTTCTTGGGGGCTCCATTGCCAGAAGGTCTGTTGTCTCTTTAGTTCTCTGGTTAAGTATTATGCTATTACATTTATGAAAAATAGTGACACTTTGCACTTTGAAGGTCGCTATCCGACTCAAAATCATACATGGTTGAGATCAACTACGTTGCTAAGATACCTTTGAAGTCTGTTTTGCTTGCTCTAAGTGGAGCTGAAACTGAAAAGGTTCAAGATGCACTAAGGGTGCTTGATATTATCTTGAGACAGACAGCGGCTAATAGGTACAAGTGGAATCGAAGCCACCATTTAGATACTTATACTTTGGGGTTTGGGATGATGTTTTGCTTACTGTAGTGTTGAATGTGCAGGGGTTGCCTTTTACTCAGGCAGCCGTTCACTGATGTTGGAGGAGGGGTATCTGGCTATCGTGGTTTTCATTCTAGTTTTCGTCCAACTCATGGAGGCTTGTCACTTAATATTGGTAAAGGATTCTGTATAATTTTCCTGCCTAGTTCTGTGTCAAAGCTTATGTCTTATGTCACTTGCTAGTTGCTTAACTCGTTCATTTCTCCAGATGTGTCAACAACTATGGTCCTTACCCCTGGACCTGTAATCGAGTTTCTAAAAGTCAATCAGAGTACACAAGATGACCGTGCTATAGACTGGGCGAAGGTAAATTATTAAATCCCACTAGGAAACCTGCACTGTGCCCATTAATCCTTTTGCTATTAAATTTTCGTTTACAAATGCAACAGGCCAAGAAAATGCTGAAAAACGTGATTGTCAAGGCCACGCATATCAACAGGGAATTTAAGATAATAGGACTGAGTGAGAAGCCTTGCAATGAGCTATAGTAAGTGGTTATTTTCTTAATTCATCCTTTTCTGATGTTCAAAATGAAGAGTCCTATGAATAATTCTCACTTTGTTTCTTTCTGCTTGAAGTTTTACATTGAAAAAAAGACATGGAAATGGTCCCCGAGCTGAAGTGCAACCTGAGGAGATTACAGTTTATGAATACTTTACAAAACATCGGAACTTACAGCTCACAACTTCTGCCTACTTTCCGTGTCTTGATGTTGGTAAACCTGGAAAGCCTAATTATGTACCATTGGAGGTTTGAACATTACAGAGATGTTACTAAAAAAAATTAGTTTTTAATTTCTTTTACACTTCCATAAATTGATTATTTATCCCTGTTGTTTTTGGTAGCTCTGTAATGTGGTCTCTCTTGAGCGATATACGAAAGCACTATCTCCTGTGCAAAGAGCATTTCTAGTAAATAATGCCGGGCACAAGCCTCTGGAGACGAAAAAAGTTCTTACTGATGTACGATATCCTCCGGCATTCAATTTCTTATATTGATATATTTCTGATTATAGCTCTTCAGTTCAAGATTAACTTTTTAGCTTCTTTCTTATTAATGACTAATGAGCATTATGTCAGTCTATGGACAAGTACGGGTATGATAAAGTCCCTCTTTTATCTACCTGCGGTATATCTATCGAGAAACAGCTTACCAAAATTGATGCCCGTGTCCTCGAGACACCGAAGGTATTTTTTGTTTCTCCTGTAACTTTTTTCCATTGGTTTTGTTCATACTTTTACATTTCAGTTTCATGCCAATTGCAGCTGAAGGTTGGTGGTGATGAAGATTGCATTCCTTGCAATGGTAGATGGAATTTTAATAAAAAGGTAATAAATATACAGTTTCTGTATTATTGTTAATTAATAGCAGATAGCAAGGTTTTCATGAAGTATCCTGTTGTTTAATCTGATTTACCCTCAATTGTTTTATTTCTCATGCAGAGACTTATGAAAACTATCACTATCAAACACTGGTTAGTAGTGAACTTCTCTGCTGGTTGTGATATAAGTCGGCTATCCCAGGATCTTACTAATTGTGGAAAGAACAAAGGGATTGTATGTTCATTTCACTTCGTCTTATCTAATAAATGTTTACAACAACGACAGATTACATCCTTACTTCTATTTTGTCTTCAGGTTATCGAATGTCCTTATACACTCATTGAGGAAGAACACCTGTATAGAGAAGCTAGCCCTCAGGTAAGAGTGGATAAAATGTTTGATCAAATCATCGCAAAGGTTCCCGAACCTTCTCAGCATCTTCAGTTAATCTTGTGCGTCTTACCGGAGAAAAAGAAATCTGATATATATGGTATGTTCTAAACTTTCATATTTCTGGTCAGTATTATCTACTTGTTGGTATTTGATTTTTAATATGATTATATGTGCTCAAGGACCATGGAAGAGGAAATGTTTGATTGATTCTGGAATTGCCACACAATGTGTTTCTCCACCAAACAATTTTAATGACCAGTACCTCACAAATGTTCTTCTGAAAATTAATTCCAAGGTAATTCTGTTTTTCCAATGCCAGGCAGTAGTCTTGTTAAGTAAAAGGAGTCTTTATTACCTCGTATCATAGCTCAAATAAACACCTGAGAGTTTTTTATCCCTTTTTAGCTTGGGGGTACTAATTCTTTGCTAGCGATTGAGGCTGCTGCTTGTATACCCGTGATAAAGAACACTCCAACAATGATATTGGGCTTGGATATCATTCATGGCTCTGCTGGCCGACTAGATGCCCCATCCATTGCAGCGGTATTGCACTGGCACTGTGTATTTGTTACTTTTAGTTTATTACACTCAAATGATGCATGAGATTTTATTTATTTGTTTTCGGTTGTTACTTTTAGGTTGTTGGATCGCATACCTGGCCTTTGATTTCAAGATATAGAGCAGCTGTCAGAACACAATCATCTAAAGCTAAGATGATAGAGTCTTTATTCAAACCTTCATCAAATGGGGTAGATGATGATGGCATAATGAGGTATGTAATACACATGTGTACTTGTCATGTTTATGTCGCACTTGAAGAATATGTATGCTTTACTTATCCGAGCTAAGAGACAGAGATTGGCTAGTGAGTGGAAGATGAGAGAGACCGAGTAGTTATAAGAAACTAAATGCACTTGCAGAGGAGAAATCTTAACAGTATATATTGATTAATTGTCTTTTACCAAGAGAATGAGAAATGAATACAGTGATTTGATATACAGCATTACTTGTTCATATACTGTGCCAGCAATTGTAGCGAACTTGCAGCTTATAGGCAACAGAACTAATCTGTAATTAACCACCACATGCAATGCAACGAGTCCAATGACATGCTGCATTTTTTTTTGGAAGTAAAAATGTGTTTGAGGGGCCCTAGGCGCAAGCCTTGCTCGCCTATAGCCAGGGCCACCCTTGAAAATGTGTCATGTTTGATAATGTAGAATATATTGTTTATGCAGTTCGGTTTGATATATGCTCGGAAGGTAAACATAATTAAACTGATATGATCAGAACAATGTTATCTCAATAATTGACTGAATTGTTGTTTTCCAGGGAACTGCTCAATGAATTCGAGAAAACCAATGGTCGCAACCCATCTCAGATCGTAGTCTTCAGGTATCACAGATCTTACTCTCATATATTACCTGTTGATCTCTCTGCTGGAACTTATGCATCTCCTCTTGCACAGGGATGGCGTTAGCGAATCACAGTTTAACCAAATTATAAACAATGAGCTTGGTCAAATGAAAAAGGTGCCTACATTAATTTTTTTACTTAGCTATTACTTGATTAATATCTTCTCAGGGTTTATCCTCAGCCAACATTCTTCCTGTGTGGTTCAGAATTATGTATTCTCCGATTTTTTTTTCATGAAAATGAGCGCTGCAAGAATTTGTCCTTGTTTTGCAGGCCTATGAGTATCGTAGTGGGGGAAATTTACCCAAATTCACATTGATTGTCGCCCAAAAGAATCATCGTACTAAGCTCTTTCGAGCAGGCAGTACCAATGATACTGTTCCTCCTGGTCTGTTCTTGTACACTTCATGTCCTAATTAAGCATGTTCAAAGGTATTTTTACTCACCCGTTTCGGTGCTTGTGCGCTTGCAGGTACTGTTGTGGACACGAATATCGTGCACCCAATAAATTATGATTTCTACCTGTGTTCTCAGGCTGGGGTGATTGTAAGACTTAATCTGAAATTTATACTTTACTTGGGGCCTCGCGCTCTGCTTGTTTTTGGTTGTAACTGTTGTTGATCTTATGTTATGCTCCAAAGGGAACGGCTCGCCCTGCTCACTACCACGTTTTGGTTGATGAAATCGGTTTCTCACCGGATGACTTGCAGAATCTTATCCATTCACTATCATATGTGTAAGTTTTCAAAACCTGCATTTTTTACATTAAGAACATAAAAATTTTGAAACATTAAGTGTCTTTGGTTTTTTTTTTGGCCCTCTTCAGGTATCAGAGGAGTACTACCGCAATTTCCATGGGTACCGAAACATCTACTTTTGTGCAGCATTGTTTCTTGCTTCTTTTATTTTCACTGAATATGCGTTGTTTCAGTGCATTGTTTGAGTTAGTAGCTTCATTACGTACTAATTAACCTTAATGTTCCCCCTAAACGTGTTACCAGTTGCGCCGGTCTACTATGCCCGCCTTGCAGCTACACAAGTGAGCAAGATCATGAAGTTTGATGAGTCCACTGATGCTTGTTCCGGAAATGGAAGCTATAAATGTTTGCCCAGGTTGCACAATCGCATTGCAGGGTCTATGTTTTTCTGCTGATGCCTTTGCCACTTCGAAAATATGTGATACAGATAATTACTACTATAAGGTTTCCAAAATGGGGGTGTTTGGTGTAATTTTGGATACATTTTGAATTTTCGGATGTTTCCACTATTTTATAATAATTTCACTTTGTTCTAAAGTTTTCTAAAAATCGATTAACTTGGACGAGTATTCGGGTGAGAAATCGAAAATTGAAGGTAAATCGATTCGGATTTTAGCGAATACTACGTAATTGAGGAGATCCAATTTCCGAGTTTTACCCTAGTTAGCAATTTCCTCAAAAATCAAATGATGAGCTTGTAGTACAATTCTGGAAAAAGAATCCAAAATGTAGACTGAAGTTTACAATAACTGTCAGGTAAAATTTCATTTTGTTCTAAAATCGGTTAACTCGGATGAGTACTGAGGTGAGCAATATGAGATGAATCGATACAGATTTTAGCTAGTACTCAGAAATTCACTCGATTACTCGAATTTTGAAAGATGTAATTGAACAGATCCAATTTCCAAGTTTTACCGCAATTTCCTCAAAAAATTTAGTATCAGCTTCTTGGTACAACAAGCAGCTGCTGCTGTATGTAACGTCTGTTACTGTTATGAAATGTGACACATTGTGTATTCAAAAATCAAATGATGAGCTTGTACTACAAAAATCTGGAAAAAGAATGTGTACAATGACTGCCAGGTAATTCGATAGTGCTCAAATTAGAGAAATCGAGGAGGAGGAAGCTAGGCGTGGCGGTTACAATTTCCCAGAAAGGACCCTTTGTCACTGAGTGCTACCCATATAACTTCACTCGCTTAGCTTTGCTTAAATTTCAGTCGCCCCTGTATAATCTACAATTGTGCATGACACTTGCTATGACAGCGCTTGATAAAAATTTGCATGTCTCTCTGTAAGATTCGAACCAACCTGCTGACTTGTCCTTGCCTCAGTGAAACGTACCATCCCAACGTCCCACTACATCTGATTTGATTTTGGTGGGGGCTATGATCCACTGTTTTGCAGATTTGCATAACCTCTTTGTTCACGTCTTAACTTCTCTGTTATAAAAATAGATCAATTTTTAAAAAAATACTAATTAATCGTTTAAAAATTTATTAAAAATATTTGTCCGGTTTGACCGATTTTCGATAAATCTCCGATAAATTATCTAATTTTTAAAAAATTATTCGATAAATTGCAAATAGTTACCTCAACTGAATAATTCTGATTTTCGAGATCTGTAATATTGTCAATTTATGAAAACAATTTATAGAATAAATTATGGTTATTAAAAATGAAAAATTACATGTTTAACTTATTAATAACACTTCACTGGTGGCC
The DNA here is from genome assembly GCF_009905375.1 of Apium graveolens. Classification (NCBI taxonomy): domain Eukaryota; kingdom Viridiplantae; phylum Streptophyta; class Magnoliopsida; order Apiales; family Apiaceae; genus Apium; species Apium graveolens. The sequence continues at coordinate 8,049,396 of NC_133657.1, read as the reverse complement.
GAACAAATAAGACTTAGCTAACAATTTATTTTTCCTCTAATCTAGAAGAGGATAAAAAAATTATTTTAATTTAAGATCTATGAAGGAAATGATTTAGAAACAATTTTTCTTTTAATATTATCTGTTAACAAATCAAAGTCGCTTCACTTCAATTCTAAAAATATATGATCATCGATTATTTTTTGACTAGTAAAGTGAAAAAAAAATACCATAATTCGCGACCTTTTATTTATACTTACATTTGTGTCTTCTGAGTAGCCACCCTAATATATTTTCTAAGAATTTATGGAGAAAAAATGTCAATCCTACTCACCCTAATATATTTTCTAAGAATTTATGGAGAAAAAATGTCAATCCTTTCTTTCTTTCTTTTTTATTTTTATTGATTATTAAGCTCTCTTGCTTTTTTAATAAGATTACAAATTATATAAATTTTATTTGGTTTCAAAAATCAAACGGAAAGGGCTTAAAATAATATGCTAAACAAAGTCTAAACACCACAAAAAAGTTGCCTTGTCCTGTCTGTGGATGAAAGGAAGTCGTTTCGATGAATCTCATGTTTATTACTATCATGTCATGCCATATTTGGTATTTCCTTAATTTCTTTCTAAAAGAAAGGAGCAGGTTAATTCCACAAAAGAAAAAGTCTTTTTTACGAGGTATAACTAAAAATGCCTGTTTTTTTGTTACGAAATCGACCATAGATAAATTCCCCTTGTTATTTGGGAGTATTGAATACACCCTAAATTCTGAGCTTCATGTTACTCCTCCTAAGCTACATGTCAGGGCCAAGGCATCCCGGTTGGATTGAATGGGATGACAGAGTTTCATTCCGAATCATCTGTAAAATCAGAATTTCGATCAAATCACACATCGCAGTATACTAGGCCTTCTAATTCTTTAAGAGGTTTATCTAAAAGATTCGCAATATAACACAATTTTTTTTTTATATTTATATTTTTTTGAAAATAGTTTAAATTCTTAATTTTGTTCATTTAAAATTTTAAATGATATGAATTCATGATAATTATATTAGTAAACGTATATGTTCAAAACATTATAGAACATTTAAACTTATTTAAAGTGATAGCATTGGTGGGGGAATATTATTATAACGAAATTATTATTTTATTGAGAGTAAAAATATAACATCTCCACATTGTTGGAACCTTTAAAAATATTATTTTAGCATGGTGATGACTTAATCGATTAACTATAACTCTATAATAAATATTTGAAATTGACAATATTACAGATTGAACAATATAGTTTTATTGATAATTTTATGTGTATTTTTAAAAAAAATATATTTATGTTTTAATTAAAATTTGATTTTCTAGTTCACGTCAATAGGATACGAATTTTACCTAGTCTAATATAAATTTGATTTATCACGAATCAGTGATTTATATTATTTTATTTTAGCCCGATGTCCAATACACCGATCAAATCAAATTAATTATTTTTAGTTTAATTTTAATTTTTTTAAAGTCTGGATCAATAAGATAATTTTGTTTTAGACTGAATAATTAGTATATATGATTTTATTTTTGTTGGTCGAATTCTTTAGTAGAGAATTCTTTAGTAGAGAACTCAGAGACTTCGATAAGTCAAACAACTATAGAGTAATTAGAGATCTCAATTAGTCATTATACTTATCGAGATGTCGAGTTCTCTATATGACTAACTGGAGATCTCGATGTAAAATTCAAGTACAGAATGCAGATCAGTTTAATATCCAAGATTATCAATCAACAAACAAATCAATCACTGTTTTAAAAAGTCTATAAAAGCAGTTTGAAGAGTACAAGATCAAGGGTCAAGATTAACTGCAAAGTAAAGTCACGGTCAGGCAAGATTAGCAAATATACACTAAGCCAGAAATAGAAAGATTTGATTATCCAAAAGTAGGGTTTAGTACATGTTATTGCATATTTTGTGAAAACCAGTGTTTACTGTTCTATAGAGTAAACACTGGATGCTTTGTTTTAGGTGTAACAAATAGATTTGAAATTTATTGTAACTCTCAAGAGAGAAGCTGAGTTCTTAACATACTAATAACCCAAAAATTTGTAGCAAACACTAACTTGATTTTAATAGAAAATTAAGTGAGTTTTGAAGATAATTGTGTTCATGTGCATTTTTAATTATTATGTTAAAGCACATTATCTCTACAATATAGATTACTTTGTTCACCATTCTTAAAGTTTAAAAAGCCATTAAAATTATTTAAAACACATTCACCCCCCATGTGTTGTATTCATTACCCAACATGAGCATTTGGGTTACATTTTCCAATTTATAAGGCTGAAATTTCAGTTTATTGTCAACTGACTAATGCACCAACTTATATTATGAGTCTGTTTGTTGTACATCTTTTGATTTTTAAATTGTAACTACAACTGTGACTGTTTGAGTTAGGTAGGATATTGAACACTTTTGTATGAATTGCTTCAACCTCCATTTGTAAATAATTGCAAGATAAACCATATATATATTTAGAGACAATACAACCACTGCATTTCAACTCTTCAATTTTCAAAACATTATACAAAATGAACTTTAGAAAATATAATGATATTTCTGAACTCAAAGCAAATTCCACATACTAGAAAATTAAAGTTAGAGTTTTGCGTAACTAGAGAGTGTCCGCCTTGCTTGGAGAGCAATACAAGAGCTTCAATTTAATCCTAATGGACAACAAAGTACCACATACTGTAATTTTCTTCTATTGAGGAAATAAATGTATAAATGTAACATGGTATATTGAATCAGGAAAACAAGATACATGCTTTTGTTCCTGTAAAATGCGATGATGGCGACTATCTCGAGCTCGGGACAGGAAACATTTGCATTATTACTAATTTTGAAGTTAAGGCTCACAAAAAGGAAAACAAATACAAATGTGTAGTTAATAATTACATTCTGATCTTCTCCGCGGACACAAAAGTAAAGGATGTAGATGAACACGAATCATCCATTCCTACAGAAGTTTTTGATTTCTATGATCACAGCGAGTTGAAGGGAATGACAAACAGTAACATCTACTTGACAAGTACACATAACCTATATGTTCACTACTCCTTACCTTTACCGTTTTTACAGTTCCTAAATAATATAAATTATGCAGATATAATAGGAATCTTACAGAACAAGGAGGATATTTAGTTAAAAGAAATTTTAAAAAACAGGTTAGGTCAAAGAAACCTGCAAACTAGATTTAGAATCACGGATGTAAGGTGAGTTATTTACCTACGTTCTTAAGTCCATTTACTTACGTTATATATGTATATATGAGCATTAAAACAATTTGTATTTTGTAAGTTCAAATGTTAGTATCACCTTCCGGGATAGCCTGACTCAAAAATTTTATGAGGATTTGCAAAAAGAGCTAGAGAAACCGATCATTATTATAATAACATCAACAAAGATGGGTCTTTGGAACAGTAAAAACTGAAGTTAAGTTAATTTAAAAATTATCATTTTACATTTAATTTAGATTGTATTGTAATCATCTTTTCATACCAAACGGACATGCAGTTGCAAATCTGGGAGCTACTACTTACTACCTTAACCATGAACAACACAGTGTCAAACAAATAAGAAAAATGTATAATACATTTCATTGCATTTCAATTTTTTATTTACAACCACAAATTTCCTGACCAAATATATTAACATACTTACAAGATCTCCAATCCAGATTTCTTTTTAAAATTACGGTCAGGAAAGGCCCAAAAAAACCACAGCTAATGAAATTAGGAGAACTGAATAACTTAGGAAAGAAAGCAAATGAGGTATGTACAACAATATTTCTACTGAATTACTATTACAACCATGTTTCATTCCTCAACTCCACACAGACAGAGATTGTTGCCCATGCAATCATTCGCTATGTTGACGACAAAGATATATGGTACTATGAAATATGCACGGGATGCAAAAAAAAACTTTTGAAAAAGATGACAACAAGTAAATGTGCAACATTTGTAACAGAAGAATACCTGAACCAGACAAAAGGTGTTACATCCATTACATTCATTTAATTAAATATAACAAATTCTAAGTTTTGATATGATTTACTTTACATCAACCATTTACCTAAGTACAAACTCTCCATTTTGGCCTCTGATGACACCAGAGTGATTGAAGTTTGGTTGAAGGATTGTGAAGTAAGAACATTACTTGGCAAGAGAGCACATGTTGTATACAAGGAGGTATAAAAGTATATAACATTAATGGAAACTGTGACATTGTTTTATACTATTTCAGTCATTTCCAAAATTGATGTTTTCATTACTTTTATTCCCCAAGCAAAAGCAAAGCGGAATTGGTGGTTTCCCGCTGTAGCTTAAGAATTTGGAAAAAAACTGAAATCACTCTACAGTTTATGGTGAAGAAAGTTAATGTGCTCAACAATGCTACAATTTATGTTGCAAATACATATACAAGGGATTCTGTCTGCCTGAAGAAGAGACATGTGAGCAAACAACCACTGAACAAGGAACAACTCATGTCATTTGATATTTCCAATTTTTCATTTCAATTATTAACTATAAGATGCTTAGGTTTAATCAATTAACTTTTTTATATAGGCAACAACTTCAACATCTTTATATCATATAGATGCACTATCCAATCTCAATTTTAGCTCACCAACAAGCCAGCAACAATGAACAATGTTGTCAGGGTAGCTGATCAGATAGATGCTATCAATTTTGGTGATTTCAGTGTGTGGGTGTTTAAGGGTCTGTGTGTGTTGTATTGATGGTTTTGGTTTTGATTGTTTGAGCTTATGCGAATTTTGGAACCTGAAGTTGTGGATTCACAGTTGGATAACAAAGTAGAAGATCTTGCACGATTCAAATACTGGGACAGAAACTGTGGAGCACAACACATATGCACTATAATTATTGTCTACACCGATCAAATCAAATTAATTATTTTTAGTTTAATTTTAATTTTTTTAAAGTCTAGATAATAAGATAATTTTGTTTTAGACTGAATAATTAGTATATATGATTAGTTATTTATAACTAATGAATCAAGGATTTTAGTGAAATAAGGACTCGTTTTAAAATATTCCCTGACCCCAGATATTAACACTTGTACATATCACATCCAATGGCCAGTATCTTATACAGGAAACCCCCACCTACACCTGCGAAGCAGGCGATAAAACCCCCTGTAAGCGGCAAATAAATAAAAACCCAAAAACAATCCCCCCTTCCCTCTCGTATGCCCCCCTGTAAAACCCCCAACTCACACCTAAATACTATCTCCTCTCTCTCTCTCTGTCCCTCACTCTCTCTCCCTCACTCTTCTTCCAAAGCCCTAACAGAATCAGGTCAGTAATCCACACATATACAGATATCTGCATCTGTATCTATTTCGTCATTTTATTCTTCACAATTTCTCACACACACAGAGAGAGTTTTGCATACATTCATGTTTTTAGGAGTTCAAAATGTGTTGATTTGTGTGTGAAAAGGTGTGTGTATTTGCTACGATTTTGTAGTTGAGCTCAAGTTTACTCTGTGATTTTACTGTTTTTGTATGATATAATGTAGATTCTATATGATCGTGTGTTTACATTAAATGTTGTTTAATCTGAGTTATAGCGATTTACAGTTGCTACGGTTTGTAGATTTGTTTGATTGAGTGTTTTTGTTGGTCCGTAAACATTTTGAAACATTTTGTTAGGGTTTATATAACGGAATTGTTTTTTGATTAGTTTATTTTTTTGTGCTTCTGTATGGACATTCTTCTGGTTTGTTGTGTTTTGTAGAAGATGATGACTATGTCGTTACTCTCTCTCTCTCTCTGGAGCATGCTGATCTCTCTCTCTCTCTCTCTCTCTCTCTCTCTCTCTCTCTCTCTCGCTCCCTCCCTCCCTCCATCCCTCCCCCTCTCCCTCTCCCTCTCCCTCTCTCTCTCCCGCTCCCTCTCTTCCTCCCTCTCTCCCCTCAGTCTTTCTTTCCCTCTGTCTGTGTGTGTGGAAATAAAAATATGAAATAATAGATAGCAGTGCTATTATATTATATATATGCAATTTCATTTTATTCTTGTATAGTTTGTTGCAGAGTATATATTGTTGATATGTTTGTAATGATATGCTTTCCTCTATCTGTGAAACAATTTTTTTAAAGAACTGAATCTGTTGGATGAGTACTTGCAGTGAAAATTTTTTATCCAGCAAAAGTCTGTTAACATATTTATGCTTACAAAACTAGCAAATGCTTACTTGATTCGGTTCATATTTTCAGTGCTGAACTTTTCTGTAATGGTTGTATGAATTATCTGTGGGTTATTGCTATTAGTTGTGGCTTTCAATATATTCTCCAATTTACAAAGTACAGTCATATAGATTATTTTTGGATTGTGGGAACTATTTGTGCCTTGTTTAGTATGTGATATCTCGGTTGCATTCAGGTTTACAGATAACTTAGAGATAACATCAGTTTTCAATTTCTTAAATGTGTGCCTAATTTGCCATATTGTGCTGTGGGGCAGAACATGGAGAAAACAGGTGTCCAGGATCTAGCTGGATCACCACCGCCTTTGCCACCACCCCCAGCAACTGTTCCAACTGGATTGAGGCCACATTTAATTGATCCTGTAAAACATGTTATGATCAGCAGGCCAGGTTTTGGTAGTAGTGGACGTCGAATACAACTGGAAGCGAACCACTTCAAAGTTTCTGTCAACTCTCCAAATGAGACATTTTACCAGTATAGTGTACGTCTATCCAATTTTGGACACTTACATTTGAATTTGAAGTATAAAAATGAAATTAATGGCAGTATATTTTCTACAGGTTTCCCTCAGTTATGAAGATAAAAAACCTGTTGAGAATAAAGGGATGGGAAGAAAGATAATTGATAAGCTCTACCAAACTTACTCTTCTGAGCTTGGTGGGAAGAGATTTGCATATGACGGAGAGAAAGCCTTGTATACTGTGGGGCCTCTACCCCGAAACAAGCAGGAGTTCACAGTCATTCTTGAGGAGTCAATAGCCAAACGGTTTCTTTTCCCTTTATTTCTCTGGTTTATATATGTATAATATTTATGTAAAATCTGAACATGAGCTGCACTTTTATTCATTACCTTTCAGTGCAAGTCCATCCCGAGAAGGCAGCCCTGATGAAACCCTTAAAAAGTCTAGGCGATCTTTACACTCAAAATCATACATAGTAGAGATCAACTATGCTACTAAGATACCTTTGAATTCTGTTTTGCTTGCCCTGAGAGGAGCTGAGACTGAAAAGGTTCAAGATGCATTGAGAGTACTTGATATAATATTGAGACAGCAAGCAGCTAATAGGTATCCAGAACTGGCCACTTTAATAATGCTTTAGACTTTAAAAAATGTTTTGCTTACTCTAATGAGTGTTGCTTGTGCAGGGGGTGCCTTTTGGTTAGGCAGTCGTTCTTCCATGATGACTCTCGGATGCTAACTGATGTTGGAGGAGGGGTAGCTGGCTGTCGTGGTCTTCATTCTAGCTTTCGTCCCACTCATGGTGGCTTGTCACTCAATATAGGTAAAAGATGTTATATCTGTTTCTTCCTAGCTCTGTATAAAGGTTATATGTCTAACCTGCTCATTTTACCAGATGTGTCAACGACTATGATCCTTACCCCTGGACCTGTAATTGATTTTTTGAAAGCTAATCAGGGTGCACGAGAAGCTCGTGCTATAGATTGGGTAAAGGTAAAAATTCATAAACCTGCATTATGCCCTCCGCTGTCTTTGTTACCTTGTTTGCAATTGAATTGTTCTTCATGCAAATGTAACAGGCCAAGAAAATGCTGAAGAATATGAGAGTCAAGGCCACACATAGCAACAGGGAATTCAAGATAATAGGGTTGAGTGAGAAGCCTTGCACTGAGCTGTAGTAAGTGTTTATGTATTCACTTCTTTGCTTTTTGGAAATTAAAAATGAAGAGGCCTGTAAAATAATTACACTTTGTTTTATTCTGTTTGAAGTTTTACGTTGAAAGGGAAAAGTGGTGATGGTGCCAATGGCGAAGTGCAACCTGAGGAGATTTCAGTGTATGATTACTTTACAAGACATCGGAACCTTCAGCTTCCTAATTCTGCGTACTTCCCATGCCTTGATGTTGGGAAACCCAAAAAACCCAATTATCTACCACTGGAGGTGTGCAAACATTGTTGAGATATATAACTGCCACTCTTGTTTTTACTTGCCCTTTTTGGTTTTTTCGTACTCGGAACTAATTTTTTTTCCCCGTTTTGTTTTTAGCTTTGTAGTCTGGTCTCTCTTCAGCGATATACAAAATCACTATCTTCTATGCAACGAGCATCGTTAGTGGAGAAGTCCCGGCAGAAGCCTCTGGAGAGAAAAAAAGTTCTCACTGACGTAAAATTTTCTATGACATTAATTTTTTTTTTGTCTTTTGTTATTTTTTGTAGCTTTTCAGTTCTAAAACTTTTGTCTAGTATATTATTATTATTTTTTAATCTGACCTCTGAAACACAATGTCAGTCTATGCTCAATTATCGTTATGATGAAGACCCTCTCTTAGCTGCTTGTGGTATATCCATCGAGAAACAGCTTACTAAATTTGATGGTCGTGTCCTTGAGGCACCCAAGGTATATTTTGCTTCTCCTGTAGTTTTCATGTCTTGCTTTGCATAATTGTCTTTGTTAAATCTCTTACATTTATACTGCATGAAAATTGCAGCTAAAGGTGGGTAGGAATGAAGATTGTATTCCTCGCAATGGTAGATGGAATTTTAACAACAAGGTAATAAATATATAGACAGTGTAATCTTGAATGAGTCGAACTCATAACTCATTTATCGGAGTGTAGATGTGAATCCCATTGAAATATAGATATTCATTCACTTTTTTTTCTAAGTATTGCCTCTTTTCGACTTTGCTGCACTTTTACATGTATTAGTCTCTTCTCCTTATATTCGAGGTTGGGTATCCTGATCCTAACTTATATTATTTGTACAGTTTCCTATGTTTCTTTTTACATTTCAGTTCATCTTAATAGTTTTACCTGTCTCCTGCAGAGACTTTTGAATCCTATAAAGATAGAACGTTGGGCAGTAGTGAACTTCTCTTCTCGTTGTGATACAAGTCAGCTATCACGAGAGCTAATTAATTGCGGAAGGGGCAAAGGGATTGTATGTTCGTTATGCTTTTGTACATCTGACAGATTATTACTTGTAACAATGGCACATAAATTTCTCACTCTTTCTATTTTTGTGTTTAGATTATTGAGCGTCCTTTTACACTTATAGAGGAAGAACACCAATACAGAAGAGCTAACCCTCTAATGAGAGTGGACAAGATGTTTGAACAAATCAAGGTAAAGCTCCCTGGGCCGCCAGAGTTTATTTTGTGTGTCTTACCAGAGAAGAAGAATTCTGATATATACGGTACGTGATAATTTTTAACTAAGCTTTCATTGTTGTGGCTGATATTGTTTCGGTAATGCAATATTCGATTTTTTTGTGCTCAAGGACCATGGAAAAAGAAAAGTTTGAGTGATTTTGGAATTGCCACACAATGTGTTTCTCCAATAAAAATAAATGACCAGTACCTAACCAATGTTCTTCTGAAAATAAATTCCAAGGTAAACTTTGTTTCTGACTCAGGTAGTACTCTTTTCAACTAAAAGAAATCGATCTCATATCTAAATTTAAATTAAACTTACTGTCTTTTTGACATTTTATTCCTCATGTTTTAGCTGGGGGGTACTAATTCTTTGCTAGCACTGGAGGTTGTTTCCCGTGTTCCCATGATAAAAGATACTCCAACAATGATACTGGGTATGGATGTTTCTCATGGCTCTCCTGGCAGATCGGATGCCCCGTCTATTGCAGCGGTATTGTACTAGCTCATGTATTTCTTAGTCTTTGGTTATGAACTCAAATGATGCCTATGATTTTAGTTGTCTTTGTTGTTGGTACCTATAGGTTGTTGGATCTCATTCCTGGCCATTGATATCAAGGTATAGAGCAGCTGTTAGAACACAATCCTCCAAAGTTGAGATGATTGAGTCTTTGTTCAAACCTTCTCCAAATGGGGAAGATGATGACGGCATTATGAGGTATATATTTATGTGATGTATCTTCCCCTCCTGGTGGGATACATAAAAGATAAAGGTAAAAATAAGTTTGTAGTTTCTTTTATTCGAATAATCAGTTTAATCATCTTCTAGGGAGCTGCTATTGGATTTCTATTCTACAACCAATGGTCAAAAACCATCTCAGATTGTCGTGTTCAGGTATCACATATTTACTTGATTTTGTTGACTGGCGCATTAATGCACATGACAGTGATCACTTCTGTGTAGCTTATGCATGTCCTCTTGCGCAGGGATGGGGTCAGTGAATCACAATTTAGCCAAGTGTTAAACAATGAGCTTGATCAAATGATAAAGGTGCCTATTTAAGGTTTTTGTTTGTCGTCAATGATTTCATTAGTTTCTTCTTATAAAGTTGTCATTGTCAATGCTAATATTCTTCCTTTAATTAATCAATAAAACAAAACAAACTACTTTGATTCTTTTCCTTTAGCAAGTATAAGTCTGAACACCCTGTTCTTTATTTTTGTGTGCTTCAATCTTGCTTGTCAATTTTGTGCATTGTCTCTCAGTTCATGCATGTGGAAAGTAAAGATAATTAATCGTAACTACCAGTCGACACTTAAGTATTTTCTTATGTTTTAATTTTTATTGATCCACAAGTGTTTACTCTTTTGTGGAGATTCATAGTTACTTGCTTTTGTAGGCTTACCAGCATCTCCGTGAAGAAAATATACCCAAGTTTACTGTGATTGTTGCCCAGAAAAATCATCACACTAAGCTCTTTCAAGCTGGCGGTGTCTCTGAGAATGTTCCTCCTGGTCTGCAATTTTTTCCCACATTTACACTTCATTTTCTTAATTTAAGCCTGTTCTCAGGTGCACTATTATTGTTTATGAGTTTTGCAGGTACTGTTGTGGACACAAAGATTGTGCACCCTAGAAATTATGATTTTTACATGTGTGCTCAGGCAGGGATGATTGTGAGTTGCCACTGTTCCATCTCGTTGAATCTTTAGTTATGATTTTACAAGTGCTGATCCCACTTTAGTCTCTTCAAAAATTATCGTGATATATGAACTTAAAAAGGTTGAATGCTAGAATCTGCTTGCAAAAGCTTTAAAAAGATGTTCCACAAACTTAGATCTAATAATTGAATTTTGCTTGGTCTTATATCCTACCATACTCACCTTTAGTCTTCTCCTCTAATTGTTGGCAGTGTTATGTGCTATATTTTGATTAGCTCTTATTTCGATGTGTATTTTTACTCACTCTGGTTATTAATACACTGACAGGGAACTTCTCGACCTGCTCACTATCATGTTTTAGTTGATGAAATCGGTTTCTCACCTGATGATTTGCAAAATCTTATACATTCACTATCATATGTGTAAGTTTTGTAGCTTGACTTTTTTCCCTGTTTTACATTTCCAAATTGGAAGTTTGTCTGATGTCTTATTGGGTTTTTTCATTTTTGGGCCTCTTCAGGTACCAAAGGAGCACTACTGCAATCTCTATAGGTATAAATACTTCCGCATATATGCAATACTATCTTTTGCTTCCTTTATTCTTGTAGAATATGCCGACATTCCTGATAGTTTTTCTTAACTAACACCCATTACCCTTGAATTGGTTGCCAGTTGCACCCATCTGCTATGCCCACCTGGCTGCTGCACAAGTTGGCCAGTTCATGAAGTTTGATGATTTTAATGATTCTTCTTCTGGACGGGGAAGCTTCACATCAGCAGGAAGTGTCCCTGTCCCTCAGCTGCCTAGGTTGCACAAAAACATTGCAGGGTCTATGTTTTTCTGCTGATGCTTTTGCTGCAACGGAAAATGCATATAATAGGTGGTACAGATAGGGCTTAACATGTTGATGTTTAAAGGGGTAGTGTTGTTGAGCAGTCAAATCTAGCAAAACCATACCAATATATCTTAGTTCTGGAAGTGTGACGTGTACACTGCTGCGCTCGTTTTTGTTGGACCGTCCTAGCAAGTAGATAGTATTAACGCTTCCATATGTGCACCCTTTCCCATCGATTCACAAATTGAGCTACTCTGGAGTTCTGTTTTTTTGGGGGTGTATTAATCAACCATTGTAAGGTGAAATTTTAATCTGTGCTATTTAGCAATTCCTGCAAAGTTGGTGTTCTATGTTTCGTGTTAAAGCAAAATCCAATGCAATGCTGAAGTTGGTTGCATTGCTATAATTTAGAGTTGCATAATTAGATGCAAACATGCAAAAAATGGATATTTAGTTCCAAGTTTACAAGGATATATGCATGTCGTCACATCATCACACATCACTTGATTATCAATTAATTATGAATAACCATGAATGAAATGTATGTTGGTGTACTTCAAATGAAAGATAAGATAGAAAGAGGCATGAAGTTAGTTAAATTTGAACTGTTATGGTTGCAAAATTAACTAGCATGAGAGGAGTTGGGTCTTATTTTCACACCAAAAAATAATTTTTGGTTCTAAATTATGGCAATGGATTTTATATTTCAAATTTGTCATGTGTTATATCTAAGATTTGTCAGGTCGAAAATATTTCTGCCATAAAATATCCCCGTGTGCTGTGTGCATAAGCAAATGGGTCTACATTTTGGTGAAGGACTTGAAACAATATAAGAACTAAGAAGCCTGTAGGAATCGAAGTTTGCCTTGATCCTTTTTAATTTTCAGTATAAATGTGCATCTTCTGAATTATTCAGTCTTCATATTATAGCTTACAGCATTGGGTACTGAAGTTGCTTTTAGTTTTCCAATTCAGTTTGTCAATAAATGTTTATATGGCTGTTTAGTTTGCCTAATTTTCTTCTTTTTCGAGTGCTTAGGCAAGTCCTCCCTCGGAAACAATATTAGTTAATGTTGTACCTGAGAAATGATCAGCCAGAATGCCTGTATTCTATGAATGCTGAAGCTGCAAAGAAGCGAAGATGCAAGTACAATCACCCGAGAGAGATGATTTCACCATTAGGAGCTATAAGTAAAATTCGATTATGTTTAATTCATATGAAGCATCTGCTTTGTCTTTGACTTGATCGGTTGATAATAGATTTATGCTACAGGCAACAAACAGACAGCGAATTTAAAGCATATCTTGTGTTGCTACTGAGGATAGTTTACTGTTCTTCTATTAGCTTGGGATGGACTATTACTAATTGTGAGAGTATGTTATGATCTGTGCTTTCTTAATCCTTTCTGTTCTGTAACCAATTCGGGATGGACTGATTACGACTAAGGTTACTGCATGACTGGAAGTACAGTTGGAGGCCACACGCGATGCCTTGACTGTGTCAAACTGAAGCTATGAAAATCGTTTGACAATCCAGATTCACAGTGACTCGGAGCTTATGTTTTCTTTCAAGTTCTAACGAACTGAAGGTGGGAAAATTGTTTGACGATCCAGGTTAGTCCTCTGATTTCAAATATTTTGCCTTGTAACTTGTATCGCATAAGCTGCAACTCTAAGGGTGTTTTTGCGGATGAAAAATAGTTAAAAAACTGTTTGGTAAAATTATAAAACTGTTTTTCTCAAAAGTGCTTTTAGCGTAAAAAGTAAGGACTCTCATGCTTTTCATAAAAGCTACTTTTCAGCTTTTGCGGGAAGTAGATTTTGATTTTACCATCAAATCTCATCAAAAACGTTATTTTTTTATAACTTTTACATCAAAACATACATAAACTAAAAATATTATCAAACTATTATTTGATTTTTTCAACAACACTTTTTTCACAAGGGTGAGTTGAGACTTCCGGTGACCAGAAAGCTATTGTAAGAGGTAAAATATTCTGATTTAAATCTGATTGTGTATGATAGCATTATAAAATAATGTTTTCTGAGATTATGATGTATAATTAGTATGAGCTTATAGAGATGATTTCATTTAAAATAATGAATTTGATTTTGTCTATTGCTTACTACATGCAAAAAATAACCATATTAATTAATACGAAAATGCATGCACCTTCCCTCGCCTTCCCTCTTTAGGGTTGTGTAGATATATAAACGATCCATAATAAGAACCCCAGAAATTGGTATCAGAGCCAGTAATAGGCGGAAAATGAACAGTAAAACACTGTAGCAAAAGTAGCCGTGAATAGTAAACAGTGAATAGTAACTAATGAATAGTAAAAAGGAAATAAAATTTGATAGTTAAATGAGACCTCCGACAAGAATAAATAGAGAAAAGAATAAAAGATATAAATCTAAAATAATAGCAACTCTATTAATTTTATTTATGGTAGAAAACAAAGTAACACAACATATGTGTAAGAAAATTTTATACAGACAATTAATCTGACTTATGGAAGATTTAAGGATACGATCAATTCAGTATATAGCTGATAAAGAACCAACATATAATAGGCTAATAAATCAACATATTGAAAGTTGTAAGATAAGCATGCAAATAATAAATGAAAAATTAGATATTATAGCTATATTACAAACAATGTTGGAAGAAAGAGATGAAAAAATTAGGAGACTAGAGGAAGAAAAACTTTTATTAAAACGAGGAAAATTTATTAAAGAAACTAATTTAGAAATCGAAATAAAAGACTTAAAAGAAGTATTAACTGAACAATATAGATTAATAGACGATTTAAAACAAAAAATTAAAAAATGAATTGGACAGATCCAAATGCAATAACTAGAAATAATAGAAAACTAAAGCAATTAATAAAAAATCAAGAAAAATTAGAAATAGATCTGGAAAAATTACTAGAAAGAAAAAATAAAATAACATGGACAAGAGAGAATAACGAAGAAATTATGAGAATTTACCAACAACTTGGAAATATGATAATAACATTTAGAAATGATAAACTAAGAATACAAGGACTTAAAAGAATAATTTTAACAAATAATATAACTGGATAAAATACAGATGGATAAAATGTCATTAGAAGAAATAAGTGAAAAACAAGATATGTATTATCAAATGGATGAATACGAAGGAGGAACATCACAAACCCTAAGTTTTAAACCAGATATATATAATCAAATTCAAAGTGAAACAGAAGAATTAACAATAAAAAAGATATTCAAGACATCATATTTTGAAAGAAATAAGGAAGTTAGGTATATAGCCCAAAAACATGAGAATGTAATAGATATAGATACAATAAATGGAAAAACAAGAATAAATTTAATAACAGATGGATTAATAAAAAGAGAATTATCCAAATTAAAACAAAAGGAAGCAAATAAACTAAAAAACATATATTTTGGAGCAATAGAATTTACAATAAAAGCATATTTTCAGAAAAATATCGATACTCCTATACAGATATATGTATTGGATGATAGAATAATAGGAAATATACAAGATTCATTAATAGCAGTAATAAAAGGAAACTTGATATATCAGAAATTAAAATTTATAATACAACCCGATTTTAGTATATCACTAAGGGATGAAAATAAAGAAAGATCTTTAACATTATACTATAAGTTAGATGGAATAAAAATGCAAAAAGGAAGTAAAGTTATTAGTATAGAAACCAAAATGGTTTATGCTATGACTGGAAACCATCACGTAAAGAAACAAACGGAATTAGGAATAATAGTACCAAAGTTATATAATGATATATTAGAAAAAATTGAACATAAAGAAGAATCTCAAATAACAATCCCAGAAGAAATTACAATAGATTTTAGTAATAGACAAATGATTCCAAGGCAAAGAATTAAACCAATATTAGAAGGATCTAGATTAAGTTTTAGAAAAGAACAAAATCCTATAAGATTAATTAGATCAATGAGTATGACGAGTAGAAAGATAGATTTAATAAAAATAGATACTGATAGTTTGAAAATAAAAATAATAATATTTGACGAAACAATAACAAGAGACTGTATAGCAGAAATTAATACAGGAGCTACCAAAAGTTTTATTCATATAAGCAAGGTAAATGAAGAAAATTGTAAGTGGATAGAACCTCAGACTTACAGATATGCAGAAAATGATAGAGAAATATTTATTACTAAATGTACTAATTTAAAGTTTAAAATATTAGACTTGGAATATAATATAAATATAGGAGTAATAGAATATGATAGTTCGAGTGAATTATTATTAGGAAGCGACTTCTTAAAAATGATAAATTATAAAATTAATAATAATGGAATAAAGATAGTAGATCAAGGAAAAGAAAGATTTATAGAAAAACTATGAATATACAAGAAAAATTAAGGAATAAGAAAGAAAAGTTAAAGAAAATACAGAGTATGTTAGAAAGCGAAATAGATTCACAAATAAAATATTTAGAATATAAGGAAAGACAAACAAAGTTAGAAAATGATATTAAGAAATTAGAAGAACAGAGTAAAAATACTAGTAAATATTGGATAGATGTTGGAAATGGTTGGAAGAGGCGAATCAACAAATAATAAAATGTCAGACTCAGAATTTATAAAAAAATTATGGGAAGAAATAATAGTTAAGGAAAAACTAAATGCAATAATGAGATTGGTAGAAAAACAAGATAATCAAGAAAATTTGAGACAAATAATAAGAGAAGAGTTAACAAGCTTATGGAATAATTCTGAAATACCTACTTTAAAAATGATACTAGACAAGTTAATAAAATTAGAAGAAGGAAAACAAAAAATTATACCAGAAAAAGAAATTACAAATAAGCCAGAACTAAAAGCCATAAATGCATGGAGAAGAGTTAATGAGCCAATGATGATAGATATAAGTAAAATGAAACCTAATATATCTGAACCAATAGGAAAGGTATTAGATAATTTGGGACAACTTAGTAAAAAAGGAAAGTTCTAATGGAAACTAAAGAACAAAAAGAATATAACGTGATAACATTTTTAAAGAATCATGGAAAAGAAATTTTAGAAAGAGAAAAATATAAGTATGAACCATTAAAAAAGGAAACAACTAGTGAAAGCAAAGCTGAGTTTAAGATTGATACAACTGTGATAGAATATTTAAAGTCAAAATTAGAACAACAAAAGGAAGAAATAGAAGAAATAAGGACGGAGAATAAAAAATTACGATTAAATACTAATGAAGAATGGTTAGAAAAATATAAAAAATATAAAAATAAATATAAAGAAACTAAAAAGGAACTAAAAGATGTAAAAAGAGATTTAAGACAAACAAAAAAGGAATTAAATGAAAAAACAGAAGAAAATAAAAAAGAAATAGAAATATTGAAAAGGCAATTAAATAAGTTAAAAGGAAAAAAAGAAGATACAAGTGAAGTTTCTAGTACTGTATCTACAAATAATAATACAAGTACTAGTGAATTGGAACAAGATAATTTAGGAAAAACGGTGAATATAATAGAAGAATATAACAGTAGTTATGAGGAAAATTCTGAAATGGAAATAGAAAATAAAAATATAATAGAAGCTTTAGAAAGAATGAAAAATGTAAATGCAGTAATAAAACAAGAATCGAATAGTGACCAAGAAGATAAAGATAATTATACTGATATAGAAACTGAAGGAATAAAAAATGAGGAAATGGATAACTACCCAGAAGAAGAAGTAACCGACCATAATATGGAAGTTATAACAAGATATAGGAACACGATACCAAAACACATACCAATAGGACAACATAATGAATTTAAAGAATTTATAGGATCAATGTCACAAGGCGTAAACTTGAATGGATACTTTTTAGACTTAGATAATGTATATGAAGAACAAGAAATTAGCAGGAGAATTACTGATTGGAATTTAGGAATGTATATAGCATTAATGAATTCTACTCATACAGATGAGTTAGAATATACTTATAACTTGATCTCAAAAACGTTAATTGGAAAGGTAGCATATTGGATAGAATCCATAGAATATCAGTTAAAAACTGAAGTACTAAGGTATGCAACGGATTGGAAATCAATGTTACAAATATTTGATATGATATTAAAAAGAGAATTCTTAGGAGAACCTTGGATAGTAGCTAGAGACCAAGTTTTAATAGAAAGAAAAATAGAAATAATAATGAATCTAAATAACATGAAATGCTGTAAAATTAACAAGTTACCAGAATATACTATAAGTTTTACTAAATTCTTTTATGAAGCTAGATTCTTACCCGAAGAAGGACATATATATCAACAATTATATTATGATCATTTACCAGAACCTTATAATACTGAGATAACTAAGGAATATAATAAGTTAGAACCTCGTGAGAACACTCTGGGTGAAAGAATAAGAGTACTAAGAGGATATCTAATGAGAAAATGTGAAGAATATAGGGTACAACAAAAGGTTAAAAAGGATAAAAAACTAGGATTAAGAGAAATATGTGGATTCACTGAAAGAAGATTAGTATTTGGATGTGAAGATAAAAAACCCTATAGGAACTATAAGAAGAGGTATAATAAGAAAAAATCATATGATAAGTACAGAAGCAAACAAAATAGAAATAATTATCCTTATAAATACAACAGATATAAGAGAAAAAGATTTAGGAAATTTAGAAATACACCAGAAAATAGGAGAAGATATAAAAATAAGAGAAAGTTTAGAAGAAAACCTTTTAAAAAGAAAGATATAAGTGAATGTAAATGTTGGAATTGTAATGAAAAAGGACATTATGCTAATAAATGTCCTAAACTGAAAGAAAAGAAAGTAAAATATATAAATACATCACAATTCATAATGGATATAGAACAAATTAAAGAAAATGACAATAGATGGTATGAATATGAAGAGTTTTATATTAGTGAAACTGATAATGAAATAAACTTTATAAATTATGAATCATCTAGTGAAAGCAATTGGGAGGAATGGTAGCAATATACATAGAAGCAGATGTAGAATATAAAAAATATAAATTCCTAAAACAAAAAATATTTATAGATAGTGGAGCAGATCTATGTCTAGTAAAAAAGGAAGTTTTAGCTTCATATAGATGGGAAAAATCTAATGCACATAGAACTAGGGTATCAGGATTTAATGAACAAAAGAAGGAATTAGATGTAATAGCAAAAAACATGAGAATAAAGCTAAATAAAACATTATTCAGTTTACCTATTGTATATCAGAATAAGATGAAGCAATCTATATTATTAGGAAATAACTTTTTAGATTATTTTAAAACACATATAGTAACTTCAAATACCCTATCATTACAAACTCCGTGTAATAAGTGGATAGTATTAAAAAGAATTATGCCAATAAGTACTATAAATACTATAAGAATAAAGAATCTAAAAATAGAAAGAAATAATAATCTACAAGAATTAACTAAAAAATATAATAATTTATTAAAATCCAACTTCGGAGAAAATCCTATGAGGTTATGGGATAAGGAAAAGATATATGCTGAAATAAAATTATTAAACCCTAATGATATAATAAGATCTAAACCTATAAGGTATAGCCCTTCAGACCAAAAAGAATTTGATAATCAAATCAATGAATTATTAAAACTAAAATTAATACAAGAAAGTAAAAGTCCACATAGTAGCCTGTTAGATATATTTGATAATGTCATGGCTAATATGTTTTATGTTTAGATTTCAGATCTTATTTGAACAGAACAAATCAGTACTTAACTGATCAGTACTTATACTGGAAGTCAGAACTTAAGGGATATCAGTACTTATGTTATCAGGAGATAGATATCAGAACTTAAGTGCTGAAGGACGATCAGATAAGGACAGTAGCTGATTAAAGTTAAGAAGATCAAGATAAACATAAGAAGAGATATGCATGAAGAAGGAATTCCGTGAAGAATGGAATACTTGGAATAGAAGATATCTGATTGATATATTTTAGGAAGCAGAATTATATTCCATATCAATTAGCGATTATCTTGTAACTGTGTAGTATATAAACACAGACATAGGGTTTACACTATAAGCGTTATCATTATCGAGAATATTATTTATTATAACCCTAGCAGCTCTCGTGATATTTTGTTCATCACTGAGAGATAACAGTTCCAGATTGTAACAGAGTTTATTGTTTAAATAAAGTTTGTTTTCTGTTACATAAGTTCTTGAAGTTTGATTTGATTGTAATAAACACTGTATTCACCCCCTCTACAGTGAAAGTGTGACCTAACAAGTGGTATCAGAGCTATCTGTTAACACACATACAGTTAAAGATCCAAACACAATCATGTCTGACACAGAAACTCCAACTAAGCCTACCAAAACTGAGGAATCATCAAAGACATCAACTCAGAGTCGATATGAGACTATCAGAGTTCCCATATTGAGACCATCTGAATATCCCATATGGAAGGTAAGGATGACCATGTTTCTGGAAGCAACAGATCCAGAATACCTTGATAGAATCAAGGAAGGGCCTCACAAACCTACCAAGCTCGCTGTTGTAGTTGCAGGTGAAGCAGCAATGACCGTACCAAAGGAAAAGAATGATTACACTGCTGAAGATATAGCATCTATTGCTAAGGATGCCAAGGTACGTCACTTATTGCATAGTGCCATTGATAATGTAATGTCAAACAGGGTAATCAACTGCAAGACTGCTAAGGAGATATGGGATGCACTGGAGACAAGGTGTCAAGGAACTGAAACAGTTAAGAAGAACAGGAAGACAATACTCACTCAAGAGTATGAACACTTTGACTCTAGGACTAATGAGTCATTGACTGATGTATATGATAGATTTGTCAAACTCTTGAATGACTTGTCATTAGTAAATAAGGAGTATGATCTTGAAGATACAAACCTCAAATTCCTGTTAGCTCTTCCTGAATGTTGGGATTTGAAGGCAACAACAATAAGAGACAACTACAATCTTGATGAAACAACTCTTGATGAAATCTATGGAATGCTCAAGACTCATGAACTTGAGATGGAACAAAGAAGCAAGAGGAAAGGAGGAAAGTCAAGGACAGTTGCTCTCAAGGTTGAAGAGGAATCCCCCAAACCACCTTCCTCAAAGAAAGATAAGGGTAAAGCTCTTATCATAAAATCTGATACTGAGTCATCAAGTTCTGAGAGTGATGATGACTCAGATTCTGAAAGCTTGCCTGAAACTGATGCTGATGAGGAGATGATGAAGCTGTGTGCTCTTATGGTGAAAGGAATCACAAAGATTGCATACAGGAAGTTCAGGAAGGGAAAGAAGTTTTCCAGGAAAGGCATAAGTTCTGATAAGAAGAATTTCAGAAGATCTGAAGGAAGAGGAGGAAAGTCTGACAGAGGAGATTACGCTAATGTTAAATGTTATAATTGTGGTGAGAAAGGCCACATATCTCCTGATTGCAAGAAGACCAAGAATGACAAAGGCAAAGCTCTTGTCACAAAGCAGAAAAGCTGGACAGACACCTCAGACTCTGAAAGTGAGGAGAACTATGCATTGATGGCAAATGCTGATAAATCAAGTTCTGAGAGCAGTTCTGAAGCTGCTGAAACAAAGGGCAACAGGAAAAATATTTTAGTTCTGGACAGTGGATGTTCAGGACATATGACTGGAAATAAGGCCCTGCTATCAGACTTTGTGGAGAAAGCTGGCCCAAGTGTTTCTTATGGAGATGGCAACATTGGAAAAACTTTGGGATATGGCAATATCAATCTTGGGAATGTCATTATTAAAGATGTAGCTCTGGTCTCAGGACTTAAACACAACTTACTGAGTATAAGTCAAATCTGTGACAGAGGTTATCATGTTGATTTCTTTGCAGAACATTGTGAAATAGTTAGTAAATCTAAAGGAAAAATTGTTCTGAAGGGATTCAGGCGTGGTAACATTTATGAAGCTAAGCTTTCAACAAGTTCTGATGGTTCTGCAATCTGTTTAGTGAGTAGAGCCTCAACTGAAGAAAGCTGGAATTGGCACAAGAAACTCTCTCATTTAAACTTCAACAAGATAAATGAACTGATCAAGAAAGATCTTGTGAGAGGACTGCCAAAATCAGTGTTTGTTCCTGATGGTCTTTGTGACTCATGTCAGAAGGCTAAAAAAAGAAAATCTTCGTTCAAGAGCAAGACTGAATCATCAATTCTTGAGCCTTATTATCTACTTCATGTTGATCTATTTGGTCCAGTGAATGTCATGTCTATTGCAAAGAAGAAATATGCGTTGGTCATAATAGATGAGTTCACCAGATACACATGGGTGTATTTCTTGCACACAAAAAGTGAAACTGCATCTATCCTGATTGATCATGTCAAACATCTGGAAAAATTGATCAAAGATTCTGTGAAAATTTTGAGGAGTGATAATGGCACTGAATTCAAGAATTTGATAATGGAAGAGTTCTGCAAAAATCATGGAATAAAGCAGGAATTTTCTGCTCCTGGAACTCCACAGCAAAATGGAGTTGTTGAAAGGAAGAATAGAACTCTAATTGAAGCTGCACGAACAATGCTTGAAGAAGCAAAGCTTCCAACCTATTTCTGGGCTGAAGCTGTGCAGACTGCTTGTTTTACTCAAAATGCAACACTCATTAACAAGCATGGAAAAACACCATATGAGATGGTGAAGAACAAGAAGCCAAATCTCAAATACTTTCATGTATTTGGATGTAAGTGTTTTGTTCTCAAGACTCATCCTGAACAGCTATCCAAGTTTGATCTAAAAGCTGATGAGGGAATCTTTGTAGGATATCCACTTTCTACAAAAGCCTTCAGAGTCTATAATTTGAGAACAAAAGTGGTCATGGAATCTATCAATGTCTCTTTTGATGACAAGAAGATCACTGGACTTGAAGATTGCATTGATCATGATAAGCTGAGATTTGAAAATGAAGATTCATATTCTGATACCTCAAGTCCTGACAGTCTAAGTCCTGATACTGTAAATTCTGATGGATTAAACTCTGATGTTATTGAAACTGTGGTGACTACGTCAAAGGAAGATGCACCAATGCAGGGGGAGCATACTCAAGATATTATCACATCTCAAGAAGCATCAGAACATACATCTGGCTCTTCAAATTCTGATTCGTCAAGTTCTGATAAGCCAAGTACTGACAGTACTGAAAATCTAAATACTGAAGGATCCAACTCAGAGAGCATAGTTTCAGGGGGAGCATCAGAAAATGAAACCGAAGACAGCATGAATCATGGGGGAGCATTCAGTTCTAGAGAAAATCTTCCATCTGCAAGGAAGTGGACAAAATCACATACACCTGACTTAATAATTGGAAATCCTGAGGCAGGTGTCAGAACTAGAACAGGTACTTCGAATGAATGTCTTTACAATTCTTTTCTCTCTCAGTCTGAGCCAAAGAAAGTGGAAGAAGCTCTTCAAGATGCTGATTGGGTGCAAGCAATGCAGGAAGAGTTGAATGAATTTGAAAGAAACAAAGTCTGGACCTTAGTGCCAAGACCCAAGAATAGATCGGTTGTTGGTACAAAGTGGGTATTCAGAAACAAAACTGACAGTGATGGCATAATTGTAAGGAACAAGGCAAGGCTGGTTGCAAAAGGATATTCTCAACAGGAGGGAATTGACTATGATGAAACATTTGCTCCAGTTGCTAGGTTAGAAGCCATAAGGATATTCATGGCTTATGCTGCTCACAAAAAGTTTACTGTCTTTCAAATGGATGTGAAAAGTGCTTTTCTCAATGGAGAATTGGAAGAGGAAGTATATGTTGAACAACCTCCAGGCTTTGTAGATTCCAAACATCCAGATTATGTCTACAGGCTTGATAAAGCACTTTATGGACTTAAGCAAGCTCCTAGAGCATGGTATGAGACTTTAGCTCAGTTTCTTCTGGAAAGTGGATTCAACAGAGGAACTATTGACAAAACATTGTTCTATCTCAACCATGGCAAGGACTTACTTTTGATCCAGATTTATGTTGATGATATTATTTTTGGGTCTCCAAATGACAAACTTTGCAAAAAGTTTGCCAACCTAATGCAGTCAAGATATCAGATGAGTATGATGGGAGAACTTAGTTATTTTCTGGGCCTTCAAGTCAAGCAGAGTGAAGAAGGAACTTTTATTTGTCAATCTAAGTACACCAGAAACTTGCTGAAAAAATTTGGAATGCAAGACTGTTCAAGTGCATCCACTCCCATGGCCACTGCAACAAAACTGGATAAGGATACTGGTAATTCAGTAGATATTACTGATTACAGAGGTATGATTGGCTCACTTCTCTATCTAACTGCTAGTAGACCAGATATCATGTTTGCTACCTGTCTTTGTGCAAGATTTCAAGCAGATCCAAGAGAACCTCACTTAACAGCTGTAAAAAGAATCTTTAAGTATCTTAAAGGAACAGCTGATCTAGGATTATGGTATCCTAGAGAATCAGATTTTAAATTAATAGGTTACTCAGATGCAGATTTTGCAGGTTGTAAAATTGACAGGAAAAGCACAAGTGGTAGCTGCCAATTTCTTGGAGGCAGGTTGGTTTCTTGGTATAGCAAGAAACAAAAGTCAATTTCCACATCAACTGCAGAAGCAGAGTATATTGCTGCAGGAAGCTGCTGTGCACAGATTCTCTGGATGAAGAATCAGTTACTAGATTATGGGTTAACGTATTTCAAAATCCCTATTTACTGTGATAATCAAAGTGCTATTGCTATGACAGGTAATCCAGTTCAACACTCTATGACAAAGCACATCAGCATCAGGTACCATTTCATCAGGGAACATGTGGATGAAGGTACAGTGGAATTGCATTTTGTTCCCACAGATCAACAAGTAGCAGATATCTTCACAAAACCACTGTGTGAAGCTACCTTTTCAAAATTGGTAAATGAACTTGGAATGATTTCAGGTTCTTTCTCTAAATCTGCTTAAACTTGTTCTATGTTATCAGACTTTATGATCAGTATTTACAGAATTAATCTCTTTGTATATTCTGTGCATTAATTGATAAATGTCTTTAAGTACTGACTGTTGTCTGATATATGTTTCTAAACTCTGATAAGTGATATGTCTGTTTCAGTAACTATTCAATCCTATGAGGATAACTGTGCTAGATACTGACCTACTAGTCTTCAATAAACAAATGATCCCATGAAAGAAGTAATTATTTCTGTGGAAATCTTATGACACAAGCAAATTCTGATAACTGAGCTTAGTTAAGTTTACTTTGTATATCTTATTACTAAGTCACAAATTAGAATAATGCTACTCATCTGTTTAAGTTCTGATTCTAGTAAAACTGCTGAATGTACTAAGTGCTGATAAACCTCACTTATCAAAAGAAGAAGAACAATAATCAAAGAATAATATCAGGTACTCCTTTGAGATCTAGAGTAAAAATGTGAAAGGGACGACCCAAGTGCATTGCTGGTATTAAGTAAATATGCATTAGAAAAGCAAAATATTTTCTTGGTGACTTTTCACACTCTATGATTACTGGAGAAATACTCTGATAATAGCATAAATTCTGATAAACAGTCGTGACTCACTTACACTGAGAAGCCTCTGTAAAATAGAATTTCAAAAGATGCATAAAATTAGCACAAAAACAGTAGAGGTGAACTCATGCATGAACTCATTTATCAGTAGGTTTCAAGATAATGACAGCTCTTTAGCAAAATTTTAATTATGACTTATTTCTAAGATGTACTGAAGTAGATCAGACTTTACTCTTTGTCTGTTATTTAGCTTAATGCACACACACATCACTCCATATGAATGATGAAATTTCTGTGGTGGTCTATGTTATTTTAGATCAACAGTCATTGTGTCACTTTTGCACAAATTCTGAGGACAAGTTCTAGTTACACGTTCTGATGATTAAGTTCTGACGTTCATAACTAAGAACTTGTATGAGTATTTACTAAGATAGATATTCCTTGTTCGAGTTAAGACATTATGTTCTGATGACTGTTAAGTTCTGGTATAGGTCTAAGTTCTGATTTTTCAGTCTAACCCTTTACTTGACTTATCTGTGAGTAACTTTTGGTAACAGTCTCAGCTCAATTTCGAAATGTTGAAGTGGAAGATTAATAGTCTATGGTTAAAACATAATGGCACTCGTCCTTGAACAGTTCACTCTTGTTACATGTGCACATTCTCTTTCCAATGACTGTTATTCTTTTTCAAAGTCTAGGGAGACGAGGTAGATTTAATTCTACCTGTCTGCATTCAATATCTTTGTGTCTCTTGGCATTCTCATGCCTATATATGCAACCACTTCACATTAGTCTTCTCATCACACTTGTATCACAAATTCAGTCTTGTTTTTCATTTACTATCACAAATGGCTGAATTTGGCTGGTTCTACAATTACGGTGATGAGACTGTGCATGTCTTTTTGAATGGAATTTCAACTCCCTACCCTATCACCAACATCCCTCACAATCTCTGGATTCAATTTCCAGAGGTTATCAAACGTGATCTGGTGGCCGTTCGAAGAGACCTTCACCTTCGTCGTATCCGTCAGCAAGAGCGAATCATTCGACTCGCTATCTTGTTTGTCGAAGATAGGAAGAGGAGGATGACTTAATCTCGTCTTCTTCCTGTTCTTCTTCATCCTCAGCTTTGACAGGCTTCTTAGCTAAGACTAAAGCTGTTGACGTTAGGATTAGAAGCTTAGGGAAAATCTTGTATTGATGTAATTTCTATTTCATATATGTATTGACTTGATATATTAATGAAAACTGTTTTTACTTCAAGATTTTGTCTCTGAGTTATTTCATCTGTAGTGTTAAATCCTGCTTGATATTCTGATGACCATTTAAATTTTGTCTTTATTTAAGTTCTGATTCTTTGTCAGCACTTATTCATCGAAATTATCTCGGTCATTTTTAACATGATTCATTTTCAGAATATTAATGTTGCAGTGAAAAACAATTCAATCAGTGCTAACGGTTTCAATTTTGAATTAAACCTGTGTCTCTTGATAACTGAAATGGTTTTTCCTTGAAACAAGGCAACTGGATAAGTAA
The DNA here is from genome assembly GCF_009905375.1 of Apium graveolens. Taxonomy (NCBI): domain Eukaryota; kingdom Viridiplantae; phylum Streptophyta; class Magnoliopsida; order Apiales; family Apiaceae; genus Apium; species Apium graveolens. The sequence goes on along the minus strand of NC_133657.1, from coordinate 8,022,502 downwards.
TCATTCCTGTTTTCTCGAGCCCAGTAACTACCCGTTATTACTGCATGTCTGATAGGTGTCCAACGGTAACATTCTTTTTTAGAGTATAAGAACAACAGAGAGAAGATTTCTTTAATCTTTTACTTTCTTTATACTTTATCTCTCTTCTTACTTTTACTCTCTTTCTCATTCTTTCTCACGTTGGTTTTTCATACAGACATTATCTCACACACCTAACAGGCATACTTGAATTTCAATATTTTTTCACATGGCACCAAAGGATTTAATCATTGATGGAGCAAAGTTTGTTCCAAACAACTATGCTGCAATTCTTGATCATGCTGAAGCTCCATCTGAATTGCATTTTGTGCAAGATCTTCTTGCACATAGTGAGGTTGGGTACGCCTTAACTCAGCCTGAATTATTTTCAAGTCAACAAGTTCTGCGGTTCTGGAGGACTGGAGTTTATGATGATGGTGGTAAACGAGGAACTCCCAGTATTATCTTCCAAGTGGGGGATTCTTCCTATGTAGTCACTCCTGGTACAGTACGAAGAGCATTACATCTTCCAGAAGATTGTACCTTCTCTATACCAGAGGAATCAGACCTTCGGGGGTTAATGACTGATTTGGGATATGAAAAGAGTTTGACGAAACTTGGACAGTTGAAACGGGCTAATATCAGAAGAGAATGGAGTTTCTTCTTCGATTGCATCACCAAGGCTTTTGGCAACAAGTGTTCAAATTTTGATGCCATCCCAATTCTGAGTCAGCACATCGGGTATGCTATTATCCATCAAACTCATTTTGATTTTGCAACTGGAATAATTGGTTTTATTGGGGATAGGATGACAGAGGATCGAGATGTTGTTTATTTTGCTAGATTCTGTCAACTTATTTATACGTATTGTACTGCTGAACCCCAGTTAGTCAGCACTCAAACCCCACCTTTTAAGGTTGCAAAAAGGTACTTTAACGACCTGATAAATGCTGACACAAAGAAATCAATGGTGAGACAATTACAGATTCCTCAGTCTGTGAAACAGATTCTGGTAAATGCTGATCCAGCTACTTACAAATCTGTTTACTCAAATGTTCAACCAACTCACCATAACCAAAATCCATCAACCTCAGTCCCTACCTCTCATTCTACTCAACCTACCCTCAGAACTTATCTCAAATCCTATCTCTCCACTTCACAGACTGCTCAACCTTCTTCTTCAGCACCTACTGTGAAGCCTACATCCTCTAAGCCAAAGAGAACAAAGACTGTTCCTCAAACATCTCAGAAGAAGAGGAGGATTACTTTGAGAGATGAATCAGATTCTGAGGATCAGATTCCCTCTTCAGAACCTATGATAGATGAAGCTGAGAAGGCAACTTCTCAGAAGGATTCTGCAATTGGGGGTTCTAGGCTTCTCAAGAGGCTTAGACGTATGACGGTTCCTGCAACTCCCAAGGAATCCAAATCAACAAGGAAGTACAAGAAACAGAGGGCACAGAGGCCAGTTTCAGATGATGAGGAGGAAGCAGCTAAGGAAGGGGATCAGGAATCTCTGATCTCACAAGACAAGGAATTTGCTCCAGTCACTTCTTCTCCATCAACTCCATCTCAGGAACCTGTATCTGACAAGGCTAATTCACCTTCTATATCTCTTGTTGATCCAGGCACAAGTGCTGAAATTGATATTCAGAACTTGGTTGTGCCTGAAATACTTTTCTTAGAAGCTCCAACAACAAATAATCCTTCCACAACACCTGTTACTGATGCTGTTCAAACTCCTGAGTTATCACTAACACCTTCTCTGCATCAAGATGATGATCAGATTTTAGGTGAGCATCAGGATATGGCTGTTGATCAGAACTTAGTATCAGATCAGCAATTAGAGGATGTTGAAGCCTCCATTGCTACTCATACAGTTGTCTTATCAGAAGATACTGATTCTTTAAGTTCTGATGCTGCAAATGTTGGAGATACTGGTGAAGCTGCTACAACTGTAGATGCTGATGAAGCAGGTCCTTCAGGACATACTCCTCCACTGACTCTTCCTAAGTCTGAACTGCTAAAGGAGTTTGTTATCAGGGATGCACCAGTACCTTGGAGTGAAACTCCTGCAGGTCAGAAGTGGACTAAGGAATGGAACTCAGTTTCATGTGTTCCAAATGCTTTACATCTTGCTGAGCACTTGACTAAAGCTGATGAAATGTTACATTCTGATGATTTTAAAATCCAGCTTAGAGTCACTGCATTGAGTACTAAACATCTACAAGGTCTTCATTCCAACACTCATGCAGAGCTACACAAGATTCAGGAGAACTTTATTAAACAGGAACAAGTTTGGAAACTTGATAAGAAAAAGTTCTTCCAACCTACCATTGACAGGGTTGCTTATATTGAGAAAACTCAAGAGAAGCAACAAGCTCAGATTGATCAAATTCTGACAAATCAAGCTTCTCAGCAATCGCAACTTACTGAAATCCAGACCTCAGTTGAACTACTTATCTCTCTTTTATTACCTGCTGATGCCAAAAAGGGGGAGAAGGTAATTAAGTCCAAATGCAAAACCAACAAGTCACTGCAAGGAAAGGATGATGGAAAAGATGACCAAGGAAACTCTGGAATGGGTGGTGGTCATAGTCAAGGTAGAAGGTTTACATCAAGACAAGCTAGTCACAGAACAAGTTCTGATACTGGGAAAAGAATAAGTTCTGCTGCTGGTAAAAGGATAAGTTCTGATGAACTTCTAGATCTTGATGAGAAAATGTCAAGACAGTTATTTCTTCAAGAAAATCCAGGGATGGACTTGGAAAGTTTAAAGGAAGAAGAAGCCAGACTTAAATCAGAGAAAGTCACATCTAAATCTGAAGCTTCTGGTAAAAAGTTACTTCCAAAACCTAAAGGCATTGTGATCAAAGAAAGGATACATACTGAAGAAACTTTGGCTAGATCACAACCACAGATAGATCCAAGATCCAAGGGTAAAGAAAAGGTTGGTGAACCTATCAAGCCTTATGTACCTCCCGATGAAGAAGAAATTACTGATGGAAAAGATAATCTTGCTCTGACTTCAAGAAAAGTTCTTAAAACAACCTCTGACATGGCTCAAGTTGTTCAGAGTCAAGAAATTGTAAGTTCTGATATTCAGAAGAAGCAAGTAACCTCTGACAGTGCTCAAGTTAACTTGATATCAGAAAATAAATCTAAAACACTCCTACCAGGATTCACTAAAGCAAAACAGTCTCAATCTTTGAAGACTACTTCAAGTGGTTTTGAAGCAAGAGTAGTTACTGGAAAGGAAGCTAGAGATAAAACTGGATTGGGAAGTGCTGATGAAAGAAGAGTACACAACACTACCGATGATCCAACTTCCTTGAGTGAACCAGGTATTGGAGCAACTCCTGAGAGATTGAATCAACTAGAATCTGTACAGATGGTTTACCATACCTACTTGAAAGAATACATCATGTTGTATTTCATGACAGATGGTAGGGTTTATCATATAAGACAAAATGCCATTCCATTGAAGTATTTTGAAGAATTGGAGCATGTATTATTCTTACTTCAAGTGGATGACAGAATAACAGAGACTGCTGCAAACTACTTAAAGGAACAGATTCAGAGACAGAAAAGACTTTATTCTGTTAAGTCTGACAGCAGATATGTTCCAAAGTACAGAAATCACAATGGTGATATTGTTGATATGAAGCCTAATACTGCAAAGATCAGAACATATCTTGGTATTAAGGGGCTTGAATTCAATCTAGAGTCTAACAAAGCTTATGTCATAAGACTAGATCAGGAGTTGAGAAAAGCAAAGATTAATGATCTCAGAGCTGCAATATTTCAAACTGGTGAAGATACTGCAGAGCTTAAAGATGTCAAACGGAGAATGATTGATGAACTCAGATATGCTGAGAAATGTTTGTTGAAGAATTATCTCAGAACAACTCCTGACATCAGAGAGATCAGAAAATGATGAAGCCAAGTCGAAGATCTACAACTGCTTAAATTCTGATATTTATACAGATTGAAGTTGTTATCAGAAGTTGAATTGGTAAAAACTTTAAGGACTGTAAGTTGTAGTTATCTTGTCTATTTCTCATGCATTTGTACTTAATGTTTTTGACATCATCAAATATCTGTTAAACTTGTATATTTTGTTAATTTACAAGTTGGGGGAGATTGTTAGATATATTTGATAATGTCATGGCTAATATGTTTTATGTTTAGATTTCAGATCTTATTTGAACAGAACAAATCAGTACTTAACTGATCAGTACTTATACTGGAAGTCAGAACTTAAGGGATATCAGTACTTATGTTATCAGGAGATAGATATCAGAACTTAAGTGCTGAAGGACGATCAGATAAGGACAGTAGCTGATTAAAGTTAAGAAGATCAAGATAAACATAAGAAGAGATATGCATGAAGAAGGAATTCCGTGAAGAATGGAATACTTGGAATAGAAGATATCTGATTGATATATTTTAGGAAGCAGAATTATATTCCATATCAATTAGCGATTATCTTGTAACTGTGTAGTATATAAACACAGACATAGGGTTTACACTATAAGCGTTATCATTATCGAGAATATTATTTATTATAACCCTAGCAGCTCTCGTGATATTTTGTTCATCACTGAGAGATAACAGTTCCAGATTGTAACAGAGTTTATTGTTTAAATAAAGTTTGTTTTCTGTTACATAAGTTCTTGAAGTTTGATTTGATTGTAATAAATACTGTATTCACCCCCTCTACAGTGAAAGTGTGACCTAACATAGCCCGGCTTTCCTTGTAAGAAAACATAATGAGCAGAAAAGGGGAAAAGCCCGTATGGTAATAGACTATAGAGAATTAAATAAGAAAACTATATTTGATGGATATTTCTTACCATACAAAAGAAATCTTATAAATAGACTAGGAAATAAGAAATGGTTTAGTAAATTTGATTGTAAAAGTGGATTTTGGCAAATAAAATTAACCAAAGAATCAAGACCTTTAACAGCCTTTAGTGCTCCACAAGGACATTATGAATGGATAGTATTACCCTTTGGATTAAAAAATGCGCCACAAATATTTCAACGAAGAATGGACCAAATCTTTAGGAAATTAAAAGATTTCTGTATAGTATATGTAGACGATATATTAATATATAGTGAAACTCTAGAAGAACATATAAAACATTTAGAGCAATTTATAAAAACAATAGACCAGCATGGAATATTACTGTCTGAAAAGAAATCTGAAATATTTAAGAATAAGATAGAATATTTAGGATACAAAATAGATAAAGAAGGTATACAATTACAAGACCATATAGTAACAAAGATTGTAAATTTTAAGGACAAATTAGAAAATAAAAAAGAGGTACAACAATTTTTAGGAATAATAAATTATGCCTCAGATCATATTAAAGACTTACCTAAATTAAGAAAACCATTACAGGAACTAACAAAAAATAAACCTTTTGGATGGACAAAAGAACATGAAAACTGTATAAAAATTCTTAAGGAAAAGGTGAAAGATTTACCAAAACATAGAATACCCATAGAAACAGATCATTTAGAATTATATACTGATGCTAGTGATATAGGATGGGGAGCAGTCCTAATAGCATATGAGAAGGATGACATAGATAAAGAAAATACACATATATGTGGATATGCAGGAGGAACTTGGAAACCTAATGAATCAAACTACCACATAAATGAAAAAGAACTATTAGCTGTAAAATATGGGATTAAAAAGTTTCATTATCATTTATTACCTGTTAAATTTGTAGTAAGAACAGATAATACTCAAGTAAAAGCCTTTATTACTAATAAAATAGAATTATTACCAGAATTAAATAAAAGAAGAAAATGGCAATCTTTTTTCTGTTGTTATGATTTTGTAATAAAAAATATATCAGGAACAAAAAATGTGTTAGCTGACTATCTTAGCAGAGAAAATAAACAATGAAAATAGAATATACAAGAAGACAAGCTCAACCATGGAAAATCATATCGGGATCTTTAATAATATGGACTACTACTTCAGAAGCTGTAGAATTTATAAAAAATTTTGCTCTTGAAGGATTAGATGAAAATAATACAGAAAAACTAGAAGAAGCATACAAAGGATTTCTAGAAATAGAAAAACACATTGGTTATTATTTCACTCCTAATAGAAGGTATATTGATGAATTATTAATATCAATTATTAGAAAATTAAATGCCATTGAATGTCATGCATTTTGTTTTTGTAAAGGGAAAATTTAATTGTTTGTTGCTCTTAGCAGGATATGGAAAATTTTGAGAAATATATCACTGATGTCACTTCTCATATCTCAACCAATAATGAGAAAATCACCAAACTCCAAAAGGAGATAGAAACCCTGGTTCAGGAGAACCAACATTTTCTGAAACAAATTATGGAAGCTATAAAAGACAAAACAACTCTACAAGCTTCAGTTGCAATCCCTACAATAAAACCTATAACATTTTCATCAAAGCTTGTAACCATGCCATCACCTTCAACCAACATATCAACTACTCTGTCAAATTTATCAATGAGTGATAGGCTGAAACACTCACCTGAGATAGTGAAAACATATGAACAAATGATGAAATATTATGATTATAAATCTAACCCTGATGTTTGCAGACTGACAAAATCTACAAAATATCCCAGATATATTTGTTGTGAAAATGCAAAACCTGACATAGTCTATAACCTGTTTATACATGGTTTTGTTGACAAGATCTTAACAAATGAAACCATGTATTGTATATCAAAGCTACCAAGTATAATTGTCAAATCCGTGGAAGCTATGATACGGGAAATGGGAGCAGGCTCATATGGAATACAAGTTTTTGATGCATCAACCGATCTAGTTGGAAAACCCATAATAATATGTCAACTATTTAAATTGGGAAGGAATATGGCAGATATTGTGGGAGAAACCAAAAGCTTGAAATTGCCAAATCCCTGTGATATTAACAAATTTCAGGAATGGTTATGTGAAAAACGAGCCATTGGACTAGCTACCCTCAGGTCCAAAATACAAGATAAACTACGAGCTCGGAAAGCTATAATTATTTCTGAAAGCCATGGTGGAGGTTTCACCGAAAGTATAATAACCTTATATTATGATAATATTATACAAAATTCAGGAACTATGGCATTAGAGATAATGCTTGATAAAATAGAAAACCTGAAATATAATCATGCAAAACATACTACTGAATATTATCAAAGAATAACAGGTCCTCGAAAGAGACCTATTATCAGTCTAAAAGATGATAACAAAGGGATGAATTCTGATCCCTTTGCATAATACAAAAATGGTGTAATACACCAGAACACTGCAAATTGAATGGTGAAAACCAAAAAGTTATATTACCAGGAGATTCCAAAAATATCATGGCAGACAAAGATGAAGAAAGAAGAAAAGAAAAAGCAGATTCCCTGGAAAAAGATGACAGATCCTGCAAGATATCATGGCAGACACAAAAGATAAAGATGAAGAAAATATGAAGAGACGACAAAAGAAGAAATGGCAGACAAAGAAAAGAAAAGATTCCTGAATTATTAGTAATTATGTAAAAGAAACCGGTTATCCCGGTAATCTGTAACCATAAAGAAAGACTACTATAAATAAGTCCATACATGAAATGGAAAGGATATCTGAAAATTTCTGAAGTTCAATTCTCTCTCTCTCTCTGAATATGTCTGGCTAAACTTCTTCACTCTCTATAAACTCTACTAGGAATATATCATAATAATAGAAACAGATTATTTTATAAGTATTATATACAATCAGAATTGGTTCAGAAAAATAATATCTTGAAGAATAGCGATATGGAAGAGACCGTGTGAGGACTCCTGCATCCAGCCAAAGAATATCCAAAGGAGCTTGGAGAGCGTTATGGATAATAGGGCAAGGGTGAGTTGAGACTTCCGGTGACCAGAAAGCTATTGTAAGAGGTAAAATATTCTGATTTAAATCTGATTGTGTATGATAGCATTATAAAATAATGTTTTCTGAGATTATGATGTATAATTAGTATGAGCTTATAGAGATGATTTCATTTAAAATAATGAATTTGATTTTGTCTATTGCTTACTACATGCAAAAAATAACCATATTAATTAATACGAAAATGCATGCACCTTCCCTCGCCTTCCCTCTTTAGGGTTGTGTAGATATATAAACGATCCATAATAAGAACCCCAGAAAATATTCTGATTTAAATCTGATTGTGTATGATAGCATTATAAAATAATGTTTTCTGAGATTATGATGTATAATTAGTATGAGCTTATAGAGATGATTTCATTTAAAATAATGAATTTGATTTTGTCTATTGCTTACTACATGCAAAAAATAACCATATTAATTAATACGAAAATGCATGCACCTTCCCTCGCCTTCTCTCTTTAGGGTTGTGTAGATATATAAACGATCCATAATAAGAACCCCAGAAATTGGTATCAGAGCCAGTAATAGGCGGAAAATGAACAGTAAAACACTGTAGCAAAAGTAGCCGTGAATAGTAAACAGTGAATAGTAACTAATGAATAGTAAAAAGGAAATAAAATTTGATAGTTAAATGAGACCTCCGACAAGAATAAATAGAGAAAAGAATAAAAGATATAAATCTAAAATAATAGCAACTCTATTAATTTTATTTATGGTAGAAAACAAAGTAACACAACAGATGTGTAAGAAAATTTTATACAGACAATTAATCTGACTTATGGAAGATTTAAGGATACGATCAATTCAGTATATAGCTGATAAAGAACCAACATATAATAGGCTAATAAATCAACATATTGAAAGTTGTAAGATAAGCATGCAAATAATAAATGAAAAATTAGATATTATAGCTATATTACAAACAATGTTGGAAGAAAGAGATGAAAAAATTAGGAGACTAGAGGAAGAAAAACTTTTATTAAAACGAGGAAAATTTATTAAAGAAACTAATTTAGAAATCGAAATAAAAGACTTAAAAGAAGTATTAACTGAACAATATAGATTAATAGACGATTTAAAACAAAAAATTAAAAAATGAATTGGACAGATCCAAATGCAATAACTAGAAATAATAGAAAACTAAAGCAATTAATAAAAAATCAAGAAAAATTAGAAATAGATCTGGAAAAATTACTAGAAAGAAAAAATAAAATAACATGGACAAGAGAGAATAACGAAGAAATTATGAGAATTTACCAACAACTTGGAAATATGATAATAACATTTAGAAATGATAAACTAAGAATACAAGGACTTAAAAGAATAATTTTAACAAATAATATAACTGGATAAAATACAGATGGATAAAATGTCATTAGAAGAAATAAGTGAAAAACAAGATATGTATTATCAAATGGATGAATACGAAGGAGGAACATCACAAACCCTAAGTTTTAAACCAGATATATATAATCAAATTCAAAGTGAAACAGAAGAATTAACAATAAAAAAGATATTCAAGACATCATATTTTGAAAGAAATAAGGAAGTTAGGTATATAGCCCAAAAACATGAGAATGTAATAGATATAGATACAATAAATGGAAAAACAAGAATAAATTTAATAACAGATGGATTAATAAAAAGAGAATTATCCAAATTAAAACAAAAGGAAGCAAATAAACTAAAAAACATATATTTTGGAGCAATAGAATTTACAATAAAAGCATATTTTAAGAAAAATATCGATACTCCTATACAGATATATGTATTGGATGATAGAATAATAGGAAATATACAAGATTCATTAATAGCAGTAATAAAAGGAAACTTGATATATCAGAAATTAAAATTTATAATACAACCCGATTTTAGTATATCACTAAGGGATGAAAATAAAGAAAGATCTTTAACATTATACTATAAGTTAGATGGAATAAAAATGCAAAAAGGAAGTAAAGTTATTAGTATAGAAACCAAAATGGTTTATGCTATGACTGGAAACCATCACGTAAAGAAACAAACGGAATTAGGAATAATAGTACCAAAGTTATATAATGATATATTAGAAAAAATTGAACATAAAGAAGAATCTCAAATAACAATCCCAGAAGAAATTACAATAGATTTTAGTAATAGACAAATGATTCCAAGGCAAAGAATTAAACCAATATTAGAAGGATCTAGATTAAGTTTTAGAAAAGAACAAAATCCTATAAGATTAATTAGATCAATGAGTATGACGAGTAGAAAGATAGATTTAATAAAAATAGATACTGATAGTTTGAAAATAAAAATAATAATATTTGATGAAACAATAACAAGAGACTGTATAGCAGAAATTAATATAGGAGCTACCAAAAGTTTTATTCATATAAGCAAGGTAAATGAAGAAAATTGTAAGTGGATAGAACCTCAGACTTACAGATATGCAGAAAATGATAGAGAAATATTTATTACTAAATGTACTAATTTAAAGTTTAAAATATTAGACTTGGAATATAATATAAATATAGGAGTAATAGAATATGATAGTTCGAGTGAATTATTATTAGGAAGCGACTTCTTAAAAATGATAAATTATAAAATTAATAGTAATGGAATAAAGATAGTAGATCAAGGAAAAGAAAGATTTATAGAAAAACTATGAATATACAAGAAAAATTAAGGAATAAGAAAGAAAAGTTAAAGAAAATACAGAGTATGTTAGAAAGCGAA